>NW_006399757.1:37374068-37432656 GCF_000299155.1 Elephantulus edwardii | reverse complement strand
GTGACTGGGGTAATAGGGATGGGTGTGTCAGAGGCGATGCGGTTGGCGCAGGATAGAGCAGGGTTTGGGGCTGTTGTGCATAGGGTCGCTATGAGTCGGAAACGACTCGACGGCACATAACAACAACCACAACTTTAAAAGCTAAAGGCTAATTGCACTGGGAAAATCAGCAGCCAGAGACCTCCTCAGTACTGAGAAGCATCACTGTCAGTCTAGAGACTAAGGTGCACTTGATCCAGCCATAGTCTTTGCAGTTACATGCTATGCATCAGAGAGCTGGACAGTGACTGACAATAATAGCTAAAGAATTGATGCCTTTGAGTTGTGGTGTTAGAGAAGAATATTGAACATACTATGGAATGCCAAGAGAACAAACAGGTCTGTCTTGGAGAGGGTGAAACCAAGTTTTTCCTTGGAGACTAGGATTTTGACACATCTCACATACTTTGGGCACATGTCCAGGAGGGACCAATCCTTAGAGAAGAACATCATGCTTGGAAGGGTGGAGGGACAGCAGGGAAGAAAGAACCTGGATGAGATGGATTGACACAGTAACTGGGGTTATGGGGGTAGGTGTATCAGAGTCAGTGAGACTGGTTCAGGATAGAGCAGGCTTCAAAGCTGCTGTACATAGGATCGCTATGAGTCGAGGTGACTTGATGGTATATAACAACAACAGCATGACTAAAATTGAAAAGGTGATATCAGATCATGTAAATATTGTCACCAGCTATGACAGCTAACGTTATCTTCTTTTATTCTCCTTCAGGTCAATTTTTCTGTGGAAATAAATGTTGTGAAGTAAAAGAAGGCTTAAAGAGTTGGGAAGTTAATTTTGGTTATATTGAACATGGTGAAAAGAGAAATGCTCTTGTTAAATTAAGTAAGTTGATGTTAGATGTAATGTGATTGATTTATCTAAAGTCCAGTTTATATGGAGCTCTGGTGGCCTAGTGGAAAGAAACTGCATTGCAATCCCAAAGTTCAGTTTATTTATATTTAGATTTAAAAGTACACAGATGATTGAAAATTTAATTCAAAATTTTAAGATACTTTCTTTGAAATTGGCTGTTTTCCTTAATACTTCTCAAAATCTCAAGAGTTTTTAGATAGAAAATTTTGGTGTTCTTGGCATTATAGTGATGTATAGATGAAATTGAACTTTAGTTGTCAAATATGAAGTGATGATTTGTGGAGTGAAGGTCTCATCAAATTACATGATTAAGTTGTAGAGTGTTCAGAGACCATGTAAAAATCTTAAATGAATGGGATATTTAGCTGTATTGTCATATAGATATTATGTAAATGTACTCTCTGGCATTGCCCATATAGAAGAAGAATGTAATTATTCATGTTATCACCCTTAAAAGCACAGGAATATTCCTCAGAATATGGCAGGCTTCCTTCATAAGTGTAGAAACTGGCTTTCCCTTTCTTTATTAAACTTGTACCTAATCTTAACTGACATAGTCATCACTTCCTCACCCCCATCATTAAATAACTGATGAGCTTCTTTGGGTGCTAAGTAAATATGCCCACAGAATGTTGCTTACTCTGGTTAGAAGTCTCTGGTTGTGTATTATAGGGAGCTATGCTGCTAGTCCAGTGGTGCTGATGGTTCTGAGGGACTAAGAGAGGCAATGTCTTCTGTATAATTTACAGCCTCAGAGAACTGCTGGAGGGTCAGCTATGAGCCTTTTCCAACTTGACAACAGTTGGAAATATGAATGAATATGAATGTGAGTGAGTGAGTAAATTAGAAATCAGGAATATCCCCACATATAACTTAGCTTATGGTTTTGTGTGCTATCGAGTTGGAACTAACTCATAGCTAACCCTCCAGCAGGTTTTTGGAGGCAGTAAATTGCATAGGAGTGTTCTCACTTCCTCCGGGAAATGCCTATGAGGAAAAAATGGTCAATATGAACTGAGGGTAAGGCATAAGAGAAGGCTGTGAGTGTTAATTGTGAGACTCTTTGGAAGCTTTTTTTTTATATGATAGTTTATAGAATACTTCAGAGAGAATTACCCACATATATTATTAGATCTTTGACATAAAGCACAATGTGAATGCTGCCTATGGAACATAGTTTGTTTTTAGCAAAAATTGACAGTATATTATGCCAATGTAATGTTAAAACTTTTCTAATTCCTCAAGCTTTCGAATATTGTTTTATTATATTAAATGCTTTTTTGAAATACAGAAATCAGATTGTTTTCTTTAGGTTATTTGCTTTGTCTCCTAAAGGAATATAAGGAAAATAAAGAGTTTATTACAGGAAGAGATTCAATAGTTATTCAAATTCAGCAATTCAGTAATGTCTTCTTTCTTTTTTTTTTTTAAGGATTATGCCAAGAATGTTCTGTTAAATTAAATTTTCACCACAGGTAACACTGTCTTAAAATGTCATACTTCATGTTTAGTATTTTAACATAATCCTTTTTATACTTTTTTACACCTTTCTAGTCCCAACGTCAGCATTATTGCCAACCCCTATTATTTCTTTTTAAACCAAGCAAAGTTAATTACTTGTGCATCATAGTACTGACAACTTGGGAGATTTGGTCCAACTTTAACAAAGTTATAGTGGGAAGTCAGTTGGTCTATATTAGGCCTATGCGATAATAACAGGCCCCTTCCATCTGCATTCCTTATACCTTTGCTTCATTCCTTTACTCTTTAGAGAAAAAATTTCTATTTATTGATAGCAGATTCTTCATGTTTTATCTGCTTTTTCAAAATATAGGTTAATGCTAATTATGTGGAGAGTAATGAAATTTGTCTTTTCTTTTCAGTGATTAAAGTGAAGGAACTGAAAAGGACATGAGTAAAATTATAATTTGTATCACATTTATATGTGGAACTTGTGAAAGAATTCTTTGTCTCAGAATGCTCAGGCTTCACTTCATTACCCTACAGAATTAATTAATATGCTGACTTAAATTGTTTATAGCCTCCTTTAAGAATTTCTTATTTGGCCATATTTCAGACAAGTTCTTTCACAGATCTTAGTTTTTACTTATTGGGGTATGTATGGTTTGTTGTGTTTTGGGGTTTGTTTTTTTTTATTTTTTATAAAGATCAATTGAAAAAGTTCATTTTGATTTTATATTGTTTGACATAAAGGAAAAAAGAAGTCAAGTTAAAAAACAGAAAGGATAAAACCAGAAAAGATTATGAACAGTCATCTCATAAAAAATCCAGATTACCTTCTGAAGAAGAAACTTCAAAAAAAAAGGATAAAGGTAAATAAAGATTAAGAATCTAACTTTTTATTTATGATCATTAAATACAATATGTCAAGTGTAAAATATAATTAATAAATGAATGTGTTTAAAGTTTCATATGCTTTATAGTTGATACTGTTTAGAAATGTGGATATGACTTTACAGCAGCTTAATGGAGCTCTGTGGAGCCCTTGATGACACAGTTGGTTAAGTGCTACTTAGTCAAAGGTTGGAGGGTGGAAAATAGGCCTGGTGATGCCTCCAAGAAGACAGGAGCATGGAGCCCACACGGAGCAGTTTCACTCTGCACACACAGGCTTCCAGGACTCTGAATCTACTCCTGGAAGCTAGTAACAACTAAATGCATCTAATAACAACAGAGGAGCTGTAAGAACAAGATTGTCATGGATTCATTTTGGGCAAGTGGCTAAAATTAAACAAAAATAACTTCTGGCTTTGTTCCTTAAAGACTTGTGACCTTGGGGAAGTCACTGAACTACTAGAATTTTACTTTTGTCTGATTTGTAGGGGGCTCCATATTCCACTAGTGTATTCAGGGAACTCAAACAAGACTTTGAAAGGCACTTTGAACAGTATTAAAAAAACATATATATAATCTTTATGTCAGTATAAAAGTATAATGCTATGATTTTCGTTTTGATGATTTATATGAATTCAGTACTAGCTTATGAACTTCTTGAAGTGAGAGAGATTGATTGTCTGTGTCCTCAGGACCTGGCATGATGCTATGCACATAGAATTAGTAAATAGTTCATATCCATGAGTAATCTACTGCCTGTTGTAGTTTACCATTGAGTTGGAACCAACTCATAGCTAACCCTCCAGTAGGTTCTCAGAGGCAGTAAATTGCCTAGAAGGAGACTGCCTATCTTCCTTCCATGGAATAGCTTGTGGATTCAAACCATGTATGTCTGGGTTAATAGTGCATTTCCTTATCTCTGTGCCACCAGAACTCTCTTAGTGATCCTTATGTTTTCCAAGCCTCAATTTCTTCACATGTAAAGTAATAAAAACAGTTCTTGCCTCCAAGTTGTTCAAAAGTTGAAATAATATAGTGCATGTAAGCATTTGCACAGTACCTGCCATGCAGTTAGCTAAGCTGAAGGTTAATTCTAGTTGCTTTTTTAGCTCATAAGAAAGTAGAGCCATATTGGGTGTAAGTTAGCAGGGGTTTAACAATAAATCAATAAGACTTAAAGTAGATAGAGAATGCAAGCTTAAATTAGAAACAGACCCGTGTTAATCTAATACTTGGACAAGAGAGGGCTCCCTTGCTCCAGCTATGGAGATAGTTAGGTATAGTCTATTCTCAAATGCATTTTTTCTTCTTGTGTGGTGGTAGGTATGTTAGAGACAATAAGGTTGGCACAGAATAGAGCAAGTTTCAGGGCTATTGTACATAGGGTTGCTATGAGTCACAAATGACTCAATGGCACAGAAACAGAAACAAATCATTCCTTATGTACTTAGTATTAAAATACTCCCATTTATATATAAATCCAGTTTTAACTTGGTAAAATCATATATGGAAAGGGTAAATTAATTGCTATTGTTCTTTATGGAGAAAGCTATTTAAAGCAAAATTCTATTTCAGAACTGAAACTCATTTCCGTGGAGTCAGTTCTGACTCACAGCGACCCTCCCTAGGGTTCCAGATGCCGTAGCTACAACAGGAGGACACTGCTCATCTCCTGCTTGAGCTGATGATAGATTCAGAAGCCTCTGTTTTAAACATTTCTCAATTCTCAAAGAAATTTTAATTTAAATCTCATTTGATCTTTTCTCTTTGGAATATATGGGCAGAACTTCATCCTTCAGGTTTCTACGTAGTGTCTTTGGAGAATCCTCCCTGACACCTTTAGTCCCACTCCAGACATGGCTAGGTTTCTGTTTCATATTTCCGTAGCACCTTGTACCTGCTCCTTTATAAATATCACCCTGGGAGAATGATAATTCAAATATACTCACCAACAGTGAAAGCCGTAGAGGAAGAAATGAAAAATTATTATCAAATTTTGCAATCTGAAGTTGACCAAACATACAGTCAAGATGTGTTAATGATCATTGGTGATTGGAATGCAAAAGTTGGAAACAATGACAGTAATTGGAAAATATAGACTTGGCAACACAAATGAAGCCAGAAGTAGAATGACTGAATTTTATACATGCAACGATTTATTCATCACAAATACCTTTTTTAAAAAACATAAAAAGCGACATTACACATAGACCCCCACCTGATGGACTACATAGGAATCAGATTGACTACATCTGTGGGTGGAGTCGTTGGAGAAGCTCAATATCAGCAGTCAAAAGCAGGCCAAATGCTGTGGAACAGAGCATCAGTTATTTATGTGCAAGTTCAAATGGAGGCTGAAGAAAATAAAAATAAGTTCAAAAGAATCAAAATATGATCTTGGATCTATCCTACCTGAATTTAAAAATCATCTTAAAAATATGTTTGAATTGTTGAATACCAGTGATTGAAGAATAGACGAGTTGTGGGATGATATCAAGGATATCATCCATGAAAAGAGCAGATGGTCATTACAAAGACAGGAGAAAGAAAAAAACCAAAGTGGATGTTAGAAGAGATCCTGAAAATGGCAATAGAGCATTGAGTAGCCAAAACAAAAGGAAGAGATACTAAAATAAAAGAGCTGAACATAATTCAAAGGTCAGCTAAAAAAGACAAAGTGTTATTAATGGAATGTGCAGAGAGATTGAATGCAAGACTAAAAAGAGAAGAACTCTTTCAGTATTTCTCAAGCTGAAAGAACTGATAAATCAAGCCTTGAGTTGCAATACTGAAAGATGCTATGGGCAAAATCTTGAATGATCCAGGAAGCATTAAAAGAAGAGGGAGGGAATATACAGACTCACTGTACCAGAAAGAATTGGCTGGCAATGAAATATTTCAGGAAGTACTGAATGTTGAAGAGCCCAATGGAAATGAAGTCGTTTAAGCTGAACTGAAGGTATTGGCAAAAAATAAGGCCCCAGGCATCAATGGGAGACCAGTTGACATGTTCCAGGTAAAATGCAGCCATGGATGTGGTCACTAGTCTGTGCCAGGAAATCTGAAGGACAGTTACCTTGCCAACTGACTAGAATTTTGTTCCCATTCCCAAGAAAAGTGATCCAACAGAATATGCAAATTATCCAACAATAGTAGCATCACATTACAAGCAAAATATTGTTGAAAACGATTAAAAAACGACTACAGCAGTACATAGAGAACTGCCAGAAGTTCAAGCTGGATTTAAAAGAGGCCATGCCACCAAGGGTATCATTGCTGATGCCAGATGGATCCTGACTGAAAGCAGAAAATTTTGGAAGAGTGTCTCTTTGTTCTTTGTGACTACAAGAAGGCCTTTGACTCTGAATTATAACAAATTATGGCTAACACTGAGGAAAAAGGGAATCCAAGATAGATAATTGTGCTTGTGCGAAACTTACACCTGTACCAAATGTAGTCATGTGAACAGAGCAAGGGAATACTGCGTGGTTTAAAATTAAGAAAAGTGTGCATCAGGGTTGTATCCTCTCTCCATACTTACTCAATCTGTATATTGATCAAATTATGGGAGAAGCTGGACTCTATGTAGAAGAATGTGGATCAGAAAAAGACTCAACAGTGACCTCTGTTATGCAGATAACACAACCTTGAAGGAGGACTTGAAGTGCTTGTTGCAGAAGGTCAAAGAATACAGCCTTCAATGTACATTCATCTCAACAGCAAGAAAAGAGAAATTCTCACCACTGGACCTTTAGGTAACCTCATGATAGATGGAGAAAAGATTGAAATTGTCAACAACTTTATCTTACTTATGTCAACAGTCAGTACACTTGGTATCCTCTAATGCTAATCCTAATTCAATAGCATTACAAAAGTCTACAGTCAGAGACCTCTCCAAATTATTGAGGGGCGGTGATGTTAGTTTGAGGACTAAAGTGATCCAAATTCAAGCCATAGTCTTTTCAATCACTTGATAATGCATCTGAGAGCTGAACAGTGAATTAAGGGTGTCAAGTAAAGAATTTGATGCCTTTGCTTTGTGATGTTGGAGAAAAGTACTAAATATCCCATGGATTAAACAAAGAGAAGGAAAAAAAACCAAGAATATCTTTTTTTTTTTTAAGAATGTCTTGTAGTGGGTGCAGCCAGAGTGCTCCTCGGAGACAAAGATGGTAAAGCTTTGCCTTATGTACTTGCTAGGAGAGGCTGTTTGGAAAAGGACATCATGGTTGGGAAGGTGGAAGGATGGTGAAAGAGAGGAAGACCTTCAACAGGGTGGATTGACACAGTGACTGCAGCAGTGGCTCAAGAGTGTCCGAGATGATGAAGATGGCACAGGATAGCGTGAGGCTCAGATCTGTTGTTCATAGGGTCACTGTGGCTTGTACTTGACTTGTTAGCACCAAACAACAACAACAGCAACTTGGGATAGTGTCTTTTCTGTGAGGGACAGAACTGTGTGACTGTCATAATTCTTTTCTCTCCAATTTCCATTGCAGTGCTTGTTCCATGTAGTAAATATTCGGTTCTATTCGTCATAGAATTGAGAACTTTTGTTCCATTTATGTGGTTATCCAATTTCCTATAGCTAATCCCACCTATATAACTTTAAAATGGTGTGGCAAGTACTTATTTGAAAACTACTGTCAGACATTGACTGTGTCTATAGATGAAAAAGAAAATATTGGTTATGTTGTTGTGTGTGATTATGTTGAAACTACCCTATATCTGACCCTCTGTTGGATTTTCAGAGGCAGTTAACCACACAGGAGATTGCCCGTCCTCATGTGCATTTAGGATTGCAGCTCAGCTTCTTCCCACTAGGCCACCAGAGCTCCTTTATCTTCTAAAACTATAAGCCAGTAAGACTGGTGCAGAAAAACTACAGCTACTACTGTTGTGTGCCAATAAGATGACTCTTAGTAAACAATACCATTTTCATTTTAGGGCATTCTTCCTCCAAGATGTCAGGGGACTCTATCAATAGTAAGTATATTAAGCTTTTCTTTATTTGATAAAAATATGTAGATTTGTGTTATCATTTGGTTTCCCATAAATGGTATTTTGATCTGATGTACCTTAATATTTGATTTTGTATGAGAAAAATCATAGGGATGGGGACAAAGCCCACTAAAAGCATAATTTATTCCCTAATTAAGAACCCTTCAAAGTTTCTTATTTTAAGAATAGAAAACAGAAAAATGTTTTCCCTTAAATTTAATGGAAATGTATTTCAATTTTATATTCTGTAATATTAAGGAAGAAAATGAGTGGAGTGGACATGAGAAAGCAATTGGGAGATTAAGTTTGAGGAATAGAACTTCTGTTGCATTAGTCGAAGTGATCTTTGTCATTTAGAAGGATATGGTTTGTTATGTGAAAAGAAAAACACTGTCAAATGGTTGCTGGTGGTTAGTTTTCAAATCAGTTCCATCGAATTCATGGATCTTGGCTGAAAGCAGAGAATACCAGAAAGATGTTTACTTGTGCTTTATTGACTATGCAGTGGCATTTTAATGTGTGAATAATAACAAGATATGGATAACATAGAGAAGCTTGGGAATCTATACATAGGTTTCATTGAATCTTCCCTGCATATTTTATCAGTTTTTTCCCTGCAGCATATCAAAAGTGTTTATACTGTAAAAACAGAAATAATTTCAAGGTAAAGATATAATTGAGAAATAAGGCATAATGTTTAAGTAAAACTAGAAGTAGAATTAATGCAGGCAAGTATACCATAGAGCCTTACATAATTGCAAAGGTGAATCACAAGTTTGTCCTTGTTGTTTCCAGAAACCAGGGCTAAGAGGGAAACCCTAGAGAATGATAAATTGTATCCACTGCTCAGTTAAAAGAACTTTGAGGATATACAGTTTCTTCCTGGCAGAATTTTGAGATCAGAGTTGCCTGTGGGTGCATAAAGGAGTGGAGGGTACTCATTTGTGTGCAGATATGAAGATATCTGAGTGGGAATACTGTGTTGACTTTCTTAAAGACCTTGACATGAGCTGGTAGATGAACAATAAAGTGTATATAATTCAATAGCATTTCTAATTAATTTTCTAAAATATGGATTTATTTCATAAAAATTTAGAAATATAAGACTTCTGAATCACTAGGAAAAGTATAAATTTAGGAATTTAAATTATACTTTCAATTTTATAACTACGTATATATTATGGGACATTTGGGACAAATGTTAGTTCTTTCCAAAGCCTACTGTTCAGATTTAATTGGACAAGTCTGTCAGGGACCTTTCTAAAATGAACATGAGCAGTGATGTCACTTTGAGGACTAAGGCATGCCTGATTCAGACCACGGTCTTTTCAGTCACTTGCTGTGCATCAGACAATTGGACAATGAATAAGAATGATAGAAGAATTGATGCCTTTCAGCTGTGGTGTTGGAGAATAGTACTGAATATCCATTGTTGTTGTTGTTAAGTACAACAATTGAGTTGTAGATGACTCATAGCAACCCTATGAATGAAAGGCCTGGACACTTTTATAACTTTCATTGTTTCTCTAAGTTCATAGAGTTTCTAGAGGCAAGCTATTTTGGAAGTGGATGGCACTCCTGCTTCCAATCCTGTTTTAATCTGGGAGCTCCACTAAACTCTGTCCAATATGGTTAACCATTATCATATTTGACACATCAGTGTCATGGTGTTTAGCATCACAGCAACCACAAGTTACCTCTGTTCAGCAAATTGACAGGCCATGCCCCCCTTAAAGTACATGTATATTATGAGATCAGATGTGAAAAGATGAAGGATGAAATTGAACACCCTGAAACCTATCAAAGCCCTAATCCATATATGAGTAGTTTCTCTGCTGTGTGGCCTATATTACTTAAGCTTTGCGTTAATCTTAGCAGCTGTCTAAACTGAAATACTTGCCATGAGAGCTTTGTTTCTTGTTTACTCCAGTAGTTAATTTCCCAAATTAATTTTTTTTAAAAAATTTAACTTTCTTTGAGACTTTGAGTAAGAATAGCAGGATTGCTTTTAACCTGGCTTTCCTTATAGCAGAACAGGAGTGAGAAGCTCTTTGTGATATTCTGGAGGGAGTCAGTAGCCCTCAAGATGACATTAAGAGCTGGTCAGCACGACCAGGAAACAACCATCACCTGGATTATCCCAGACAAACAAAGCCGCAACCTGTGCCCCTTTCCTATAAAATCTTTACTCAACCTCCAGCGCATGGAAGCAGATTTGTGAAACCTCCACCTACTGCCTTCTATACGTAATAGAGCTCTTACTATTTACTAAAAATTAGAGAGAAGAGAAAAACACTATTTGGGGCTTTGATTACCCACCAATCAGAATGGGGAAAAAAACCCAAACCACCAAACGTCTTTTGGGGAAAGTTCTTGACACACATGCTCTCATTTCTTCTCTTTCCCTTTCTCTTCTCATTGTCCTTCATCCTGTTGTTGTTGGTATGTGTTGTTGTTGTTGTTGTTGTGTGCCGTCACACCAGAACTGACTTATAACTGACCCTCCAACAGATTTTCAGAGGCAACTAATTGCTTGGGAAGAGACTGCACAGCTTTCTCCCATGGAGCAGCTGGTGGATTCGAACCATATGGCTTTGGGTTTGCAGCATAACGTCTTACCAGTAGGCCACCAGAGCTCCCTAAAATCAAGAGCTAGAGGTTTTAATTAAACTCTCTAGTGGTAAGGATTTGTGCTGCCAATGCAAAGAAGGGTACACGATTCAAATTCACCAACTGTTCCTCAAGAAGAAGATGGGCAGTCTCCCCCCAGTCTGAAAACCTGCCTCTGAAAACCTTCTGGTGGGTCAGTTACGGGATGGTTCCAACTTGATGGCTTATAACAGCAAAAGTAGTTCACAGCAGAGCTGGGACTTAACTGTGTTATAGCTCACTTTTTAAAGCTTTTTTATAAGGAAATCTAATATAAGTTCACTCTTTGGTGAACTAGTTTTTAGTAGGTAACATTTTACAAATCCACATTAAATTATTTTATCTCATTTCTGTCTGTAATCTAGATATAAAAATGCCTGCTTTGTTAGACTGTTAATGAAATTAATTACAGTGGAGTATAGTTACAAATGTACTTTTAATGTATTTTAAAATCACAGAGTATAGATGCAACAACATAGAGTCTGTTGGCCTAGTGGATAGAAAGTTATGCTACCAAGTCAA
Source organism: Elephantulus edwardii (assembly GCF_000299155.1). NCBI lineage: Eukaryota > Metazoa > Chordata > Mammalia > Macroscelidea > Macroscelididae > Elephantulus > Elephantulus edwardii. Next base: position 37,421,216 of record NW_006399757.1, on the reverse strand, counting down.
AGGTGGATGATTTTTAATCTGTGGCCCTTAGGCCTGATTTTAATTGGTTTTGGCCAAACATTCTTCTAAGTGGTATAGCACTGGTCTGTCCATTTGCTGTACAGAGGTAACTCATGGTTGCTGTGATGCTGAACACTGTAACACTGATGTGTCAAATATGATAATGGTTACCCATGGTGGACAGTGTTTGGTGGACCTTCCTGATTAAAACAAGCTTCGAAGCAGGAGTAGCATCCACTTTCAAAATAGCTTGCCTCTGGAAACTCGATGACCGTGGAGAAGTGATGAAAGTTATACAAGTGTTCTGATTTTTCATTCATAGGGTCACTATGAGTTATCTACAACTCGATGGCACTCAACAACAACATATATGTAAAATATATGCCTCACTCATGATCACTATTACTGTTTGAGAAAATAAAAATAGCTTTGATTAAATTCTATTTATTCTATAGACTTAATCAGATAAAAAGTTAAGTCTGACCTATTCATTTGTCATAATCATGATATTTGGAAGTTTTTTGCCATTTCTTAAGTAGGTCAAGTTAGGGGAAATGGTATTCTGTTTTAGACATCACACTTTAAAAGGAACATTGAAAACATGAAACAGATCAAAGAAGAACACTACCAATGTGTAGAAAGAACTGGAACATGTGTCATAGAATGTTGTAAGAACTGTAGATGTCTGCCTTGGGGCAGAGGGAGGGAATGAGGTGTAGATATGGAAGCTGTGGAGAGAGGACTACTGCAGGACCGAACTAGAGGATGGGTAAAAGAGAACACGTGCTTAATTTAAGGAAAACCTTATGAATTAGACCAGTCTGAAAAGAGACTGTACTGTTTGAGAAAGTAATGACGTGTGCAAGTGTAGATTAGATAACCACTTGTTGGAGGTGGTGCAATAAGCAATTCAGCCATTGGCTAAGGCTTGGATTAAACCTCCCACTTCTCCTTTTGATTTAGTATCAGTGACTTAAATTTTGACCCATATTTGCCACTAAGTACTGTGTGTATTTAATACTAATATTTCTGTTGTGTTGGAACTGACCCATAGCTGACCCTCCACAAAGTTTCAGGGCATTAAATCCCATGGGAGCAGATTGCCCATCTTTCTGCTGTGGAACAGCTGGTGGATTTGAACCACATACCTTTGTATTGGCAGCCCAATTCCTTAGCACTTAGTCACCACAGCTCCCCTTACCATTGATACAGGAAAATCATTTGTAATGCCTGGTTCCCTTGTTACTTCCTTCAAAACACACCTCTCACTTCTGGCAGGCTGTAGCAGTTACTTGGAGTGATTTGAAGTTAGTCACCTTCAGGAGACAAGATTTTATAGAATCAAAGCATTAATTGTTGTTGCTGTTCTTGTTATGTACTGGCAAGTCACCTGTTAAAAGTTAGTCTATAACCCTGGAATTGTTTTTCTGAGGATAGTTGTCCATTTTTAAAGTGTGTTCTTTCAAAGAGGATTTTAAATAACATTACTCTAAATGTTTTTTGGTAGAACTGTATTTTCTAGTCTTGGAAAACTTCCTGTTGGGTGCCATCTAGTTGACTATGGCTCATAGTGACACCATGGATGCCATAGAGTTGGCTATGACACATGGTGACACTATGGTGGATCTGAACCTTGCTCTACCCTGTGCCATCCTCATCTCTGCTCTACTTGGGCCTCTGGATGCTGGGATAGGAGAACTGGCATATGAGAAGTACTGTTAGAAGGGAACAAGAGGGCAAGTAGCTGGTTGTGAAGTCCTTCTATATTATCATGGTCTATGCTGGCTTTGAAGGGCCTTTGCTGATTTTGTTCTCTAACATCATTTCCAGGACATTTTCTGTTAGGAATAACTTTATTAGACCCGTTTAGTGTTCCTGAACTTACTTTATCATCTTGTTATGTACTGTCAAGTCAGAACTGAGTCATAGCTGACTGCCCAGCAGTTTTTCAGAGGCAGTAAATCAGATGGGCGGAGATTGCCTATTCTTCTTTATTGGCACATCTGGTGGATTCAAACCATGTACCTTTGGGTTGACAGTGCAGTTTCTTACCACTTCTTTCTATTAGTTTCCAGAATAACAAAAGTAAGACTTTCATTCTTTTCTTTATATATTCAGTTTGAGACACTGGCAACTGCAGTGCTGTTACAAGAGTTGTTATTGTTATGGTCCATCAAGTCTCCTGCGACTCATAGTGACCCTATGTACAATAGCCCTAAATCCTGCTCTATCCTGTGCTAATCTTACTATCTCTGACACCCACCCCCATTACCCCAGTTACTGAATAAATCCATTTTATCAAAGGTCTTCTTCTCTTACGCTGTCCCTCCACCTTCCCAAGCATGATGTCCCTCTCCAAGGACTAGTCCCTCCTTGCAGTGTGTCCATAGTTTGTCAGATGAAGCTTCAGCATCCTTGTTTCCAAGGAGCAGCCTGATCTCACTCTCTCTAGGATGAACTTGTTTGTTCTAGCTATCCATAGCATATTTAATACTCTTCTCTAGCACCACAGCTCAAAGGCATCAGTTCTCCTTTTATCATCCCTAGTCAGTGTACAGCTTTTTGATGCATAGCAAGTAATTGCAAAGACTATGGCCTTTGTTACAAAGTAGGACCTTTTTTGTAATGTTATCTTTGTATGTGTTGTTATTGTTGTTAAGTGCTGGGCAGTCTTGGACAATTCATAGCGACCCTATGAATGAAAGACCCGAACAGTTGTATAACTTTCATTGCTTCTCTGAGTTCATAGAGTTTTCACAGGCAAGCTATTTCGGAAGTGGATGCCACTCTTGCTTCCAAGCTTGTTTTAATTGGAAAGCTCCACCAAATAGTGTCCACCATGGGTAACCATTCTCACATTTGACACATCAGTGTCACAGTGTTTAGCATCACAGCAACCATGATTTACCTCTGTACAGCAAAAGGACAGACCAGTGCTGTACCACTTAGAAGAATATTTGGCCAAAAACAATTAAAACCAGGCCCGAGGTCCATGGGCCCAAGGGCCCAAATGAGATTTTAAATAGGAGGCCAATAAAATCAGCTCACACCCATTATCCAGTCAACATTCCACTTTAATCCTCACCAGAACCAGCAAACAAACCTCTGTAGAATCAGGCTGCTGCAGATGACTTGCAAACTGGATTCCAGCCCCCTCCTGCTGACCAAAGACATTTTTAAATGGGAGGCCAAATCAAATCAACTCACACCCATTAGTGAGTCAACATTCCACCCTAATCTTCACCAAAACCAGCAAACAAACCTCTGTAGAACCCAGCTGCTGCAGATGATGTCCAAACTGGATTCTAGTCCCATACTGCTGACCCCTCCCCGCACCTTTTGTGTTGTTGTTGTTTAGTATTTTGGTTAGAATTTGTACGAATAGATGCAGTTAAGACCAAAGTTCAGCTATCTCTATTGATTCAAGGATCAGAGTCCAGCAGATGAAAGGTAACATTGGCAAATCAATCATGTTTTATTTTTGTGTTCTGTTTAAGGTACACCCTGTATTGACATGCTAAATTTATGTCAACTTCTTTTTAGTCTAATGGTCATTATTGGAGAGACGTTCTTTAGTGATGCAATTACTTTATAGAAAATTATTTTATTGCCTCATATGTGTTTTTCATTCTTTTATAATTTTTTATTCACTACAAATGTTTATATTATTATATTTTTAGGGTGGAAATATTTTTATTGTTTTTACTAATTTTAGAGGTAGTTTAATTTATTTAAAATTATTTGGAAGTGCTTAAGATAGAAAATAAATATGTTCCAGACTCTCAAGTAATATAATCCCTGTTAAATTTGTTTGGTACTTACTTGTAACATAAATAAATGTGTATATATTCTAAGTTATGTTGAGCATAATTTGGACTACACTACGTGTACTTTTTGTAATTCCTTATTTTAAATTCTATACATTGTGGATATCTTTCCATGGGGATGCACTTATAAATAAGGTGGAGTTTTGCTGTTGTTTTAACTGTTGTATAGTATTTATTTTGCCAATCCCTAGTTCTCAGCAGGTGGGGATTGAGTTTGCTTCCTTTTGTTGTTAGGGTGCCATAAGAATCTTTATGCATGTAGCTAAGGTACTTATTGATTCTAAGTAAATAATTAAAATCCTAAATGTAGCTTTGCTGGTTCAGAGCACAAGTGCATTTAAAAGTGGTGTGCAGATGCAGGTTTTTTTTTCTCTCTCAAGAAACAGTTTACAACATTTTTATTCCCATTAATGTATGGGATTGCTTTTATTTGCACTGTAAAAGATTTTCTCTAATTAATGTAACCTGAATTATTTTTTTAAATGTACACCTTTTTTTATGCTTTAACTCATTTTACATACTAGTTCAGCTCTTGAGGACCTAATATAAGTATACTTTGTAAAAAATCTTGTATATCTTTTGTATGACAGTTTTTAAAAAAGCAATACTAAATCAAGGATATTACAAGAGATCATTACTTAGAAGAATTTATGTTATATTTTCATTTCTGCATAGTATAGCTTGCTCATGTTGTCATTTTGAGTATCATCGAATCAGACCCATAGCTGATCCACTGGCAGGTTTCTAGAGGCTTTAATCATGTGGGAGGAGATTGCCCGTCTTTCTCCCGTGAACAGCTGGTGGATGGATTTAAATCACATACCTTTGGGTTGGAAGCATAAAATTTCTTACCACGATCCTATAACCATAAATCATAGTTTCCCATAACTCTTCCAGAAATCCTTGGGCTTTTTTTGGAGAATCTCCAGTTATCTCCAGGGCCACTGATAGTACAGTGAGTTACGAGGTGGGCTGTTGACCAGTGATTGGTGGCTCAAACCCACCAGCTTCTTTGTGGGAGAAAAAATGAGGCCTTCTGATCCTATAAAGATTCACAACCTAAACAGAGACAGTTCTCTGTCCTGTAGAGTTTCTGTGAGTAAGGATCAACTAGACAGCTGTGAGTTACCTGGTATCTCTTCGCTTACTTGGTTTTAAACATAATTTGTTGTGTCTCAAAGAGCGAATGGTATTTTCAGAGAACCATACAAGTTGAAGCGGAACTGTGGTTATTATCACAGTTAATTTAATTGTAGTGATGCAAAATGAATTGAAGTTCAAAATGTGCCTTAAGTCAAATGCATGTTTTTAAAAATCTCTTCTTATTTAAATAGAAAATTCTGATGAAGAAGAAAGTGCTTCAGAATCTGAACTTTGGAAGGGTCCGCTCCCAGAGACAGATGAAAAATCTCAGTAAGTCCTGATCCTAATGGATAATGCATATCCTGCAAATCTGGTTAGGAAGCTATGATCACAGCCTTCCTTGCAGAAGTTAATGTAAAACTTTTGCATTGTGAATGTCAGTTTAATGCCAGGAACCACCTGGGCCAGGAAGATTGGAGCCTATTCCTAGCCATTGTTTGTAGCTGTAAACAGCCAACTTACCCAGCTGCTCTTATTGGTGAATGTGCATTTAGTCTATTTCAGATCATAGAGGCCCATGTAACAAGTGCCACTGGCCCAGAGCATTTTTAAGGCTATAATCTTTTATGGAAATAAGTCCCTGGATTCCTTTTGAGGAGCCAGTGAGTGGATTTGAATCATCAACTTTTCTCTTAATAGCTAAGTGCTTGATCATTACGTGACCAGGCTCCTTAATTTAGTACCCTTTCATATGATTTTGAGACACTATGATCTACCAAAAGGAGCTCTGGTGGCATGGTGCTAAGAAGCTGTGCAGCTAACCCACAGGCAGGACCTCTCCGGGGGTTAGAATCCACCCAGGCTCTCGGGGAGGAAGCTGGACGGTGCACCCGTGGAACACAGCTTCTGAAAACCCAATGGAGAATCAGCTTTGAGGCAGCTCCGACTCAAGAGCCGGAAGCTGAATTATAATCTGATAACATCTCTTTTCTGAGTTCTGTTGTTTCAGATAAAAATTTTACTGCTATAAATAGATCACATATTTGCTATTCTGAGTAACAGAAAACTGTAGCCGCATAGTCTGGTCTTTCTTATTCAATAGCAACTTTCCTAGGAATAAAATTTATATGTTCCCTTATAATAGTTTCCCCCCTCCATTTCTTGATCAGATTATAGTTTGAAATGAGAACAAAGGGAAAAAAAGACTAGTAGTAATCAAAATACAAAGAAAAGCAATGACATCTTATAAAATACTATGGAATACAATTTTAGGTAATAAACACAAGGATTCATGTCACCATATAAGGCATTTTTATTTTCATTAATGCCAGTTTAATGGGTATGGTGTTACAGTGGTTAATCTGGAAACTACACATTATTTGATAACTGACTCATGAAAATATTTTGATATATAGTGAAACCAGCCAATAGATTTATAAAAATTTTATTTTTTATGTCGTAGGTGGGGTCTAGTAATTTTTTACTGTAATTATTACTTTTAATAAATATGTGTTCTTTTTTCTTTAATAGGGAAGAAGAATTTGATGAATATTTTCAGGATTTGTTTTTGTAAGACATGAGAGAAAAACCTACATTCCTAAATGTGGTTGAAACGCTATAAACGTTTATCTACAAATTGCAGGTTGAACCTTTTGTCTTGGGAGTAAACATCTGTTATTGTCAGGATGTCACAGGCTTTGGAAGTTCATTATTTCTATTAGCACAATCCAAGGAGCCACTTTAGAACATCTAATTATTTTTATGCATGATTTGTAGAGTTCCATTCTTCAACACCAGAATATTGCCAAATAAACATTCTCTGTTTTCATATTTCTTACTACCTAATCTCTTAACTTATCTGAATTCTCCTACTAGAGAAATCTTACAATATAGTTCTCAAAAGTAGAATATTTTAAGGGTGGCTAGTGAGCAGAATCCTTGGGAGAGTAGAGGTTTTCCATGCACTGCCTCAGTCTTAGGTGCGCCTGTTTGGTCAGGAAAATTGGAAATAAAGCAGTGCAGTCCTATTTGGCTTCTCCTTAACAGTGAGGATCCTGAGGAGAAGCAAGAATTTGAGAGCAATTTTAAGATAACAGAATGTTTTCTTTCACTCTTGAATCTTCCGGTCGCTTGTCTTTAGACATCTTTTTTTTCCTACTCTAAAATTTTGAAACTCACATTCACAGAATGTTTTCTCACAGCATATTCTTTACAATAATTAATCTTGGTCTTTCCAGATCTAAATCATATGATTAAAGAAGACAGGACTTTTTTTCCACAAGAATACTATCTATATGGTGAATCAATGAGAATGACTCATAGTAACAGACTTAGTGATTTGTCTAATTCTCTTTGAAGATATTCTTATAAAAAATTCTCATTATATATTCGTGATCATTTGACAATGGCTGTCTTTTAGAAATGTCTGGTTTCTTTCTGTACCATTGATGCAAAGATGAGATAAAGACAGTTGATTCACAGTTCCCCTTAGCTACGCCACTCACCCAGCCACCCATTGCTGTTGAGTCACAACCATCTCATAGCTGACCCTCCTGTGAGTTTTCACAGACTATAAATCCCATGGGAGGAGATTGCCCATCTTTCTCCCTCAGAGCAGCTGGTGCGTTTGAACCACCCACCAGAGAGGTGCTGCCTTTAGGTGAGCAGTGCAACTCCTTAGGATTATGCCAGCCAGAGCCCTTCTTAGTTACCTAGATGCCTAACAGCCCACTCACTTACTCACTGTTAAGTCTGCTCCCACCCTCACCTGGGTTTCTGAAGCGGCTCATCTTTCTCCCAAGGAGCTGCTGGTGAATTCTAACTGCCAGATGCTTAACCATTTGGTCAGCAGCACACCATGTTACAAACTATACCACCAGAACTCCTTGCACCCCTAAATTACCCACCCCCCCAAAAAGCAGGAAGAAGAGCCAGCACTGAAACAAAATCAAAGGTGAGAATGAAAAAGTATATGAAGAACATTTTCCCATCACTTTTTGATTGCTTATATACGATTCTACTTCATCTACAGTTTTTAGAGGATAGAGCCAGTAGTCCAAGCAAAGAGTTTCTTCTTTTTGTATTTTGAATAAGATTTGAAAATGGTTTTATACTTTCCCTCTTAATTAGATTGAGTCCTGGTGGCCTCATGGCTAAGGAGTTGCCCTGCCATCCCAAAGGTGGTCCAGGTTCCTCAGGAGAAAGACGGCTTCTCCTTCCACACAATTGCAGCCTCTACACACCCTCTGGAGGGTCAGCTATGAATTTACTTTAACTCAGCATCATTGAGTTAATTGTTAATGACTTTAAATTACTAAGATTGTTCATGATCCCACAAAAATTATAAAGTATATTAAGTACATTTTAAATGCTTTACTTCCCTTTGCTACTAAGACAGCCTTTCATTTAAGCTCTTCTTTGTCCCTACTCACCTATTTCTGGCTGTCTTGTAGCTTTTTTAAAAATTTGCCTTTTCTTGGGACCGCTGATCTCTACCACTTAAAGGAGTTTGTTATAATTAAATTTGACTTTTCAGTCCATGAGGAATTTCCTATGAATTTATATTGTAAGGACCAAATGAATGAAGTCCCAGAAGTATAGAGGAATGGATGTATTGATAAAGTTTTTCTCCCCAGTTGAGGTTATACAGCAATTAATAAAAGAATTTAGCCAAATAATATGGTGTGCATAGGAATTTTCTCACTTAACATACAGGGAGATACTGTAAATGATAACATTTTAACTTGGGGTCCATACCCTAAGGTACCATGTATGTATTTTACCGGATAAAAGAAAACTTAGAATCCGTGTCCAATTCTGGGTTTTGTTTTTGAGGAAAGTACTTATAGCTTTCATCAAATTGTCATTAAGATGTATTCATTAAAGAGAAAAAGTGAAGACTCATTTTTATGAATGTAGAGAGCCGACTAGATAAAGATATTTCACTTACTGAATAAAGAGTGATCATACCATTGCAGTTATTTAATTGTAGATGCACTGTTTTAAATGTCCTTTTAGAGTGTAATGATAGATACTAAACTGAAAATAAATAACTTTATACCTAATTTTAAAATGTCTAGTATCAGATTTTTTTTTATTCAATAGTTGTTGCATTTAACAAATATCTATTAGGCATTCATTATGTGTGAGACACTTTTCTGGATATTATTATAAAGAAATGATCTAGGAAAATAACAAGTTATGTAATAATTTCTGAACTTTTGCCAGAAAATAGTAAATCATTATTAGCTTGTTAAATTTCAAGTTGTCTCATTTGTTACTTTAAAGAATTGTTTTTCCTCTGACAATCTATTGTAAATAAAATGGCACCTTAATTTTTATGAATTTTTTTAATTTTTAAAAATGTTATTATTTTTGGGTGTGTACTATCAAATTGGATCTCGCTGGTACAGGAGGAGATTGCCCCTCCTTCTCCAGCAGAGCATCTGATGGGTTTGAACCACGTGTGGGATTGCAATGTAATTTTTAAGAAAAGCATGCTAGAAATGTCCAGCATTTCTCAGAGATGAGTTTATTTGGGCTGGTAAAACACTTGAAAATGAATAGTGATGGTGATGATACAATATGCTAAATGTAATTGAAATAATTTCTAAATTAATAAAATGGCTAATGCTTTTTTGTATATTGTGCTACAATAAACTTATTTTAAAAACTTGTCACCTAGATACTGCTTTAAAAAAATACAAAGAAACGTCCAGCTACAAAACTGTTATTAACATGATCATGATATGCTTTCCAGCTAAAACATTTTTATGATAAAATATACATTTGTATTTTAATGGTAATCTGAAAATAAAAGTACTTGCAAAATCAATACATGACCAGGAAGAATATTTAAAGACTTTTAAAGAAGATTCATGTATCTATGGTATTGTACATGGGGTTTATGAACATTTTAGTGGGTCATTCTGTATAATCAAAATAATACACTCATATTCAGTGACATGCGACCCATATTTTTAAGGAGTCTTTGAAAAGCCTCTAGCCTTATCCATTATAACTAGCTTAAGGGTTATAACTGTATCTGGGGGTTTGACAATTCAATATTTAGATGAGATCAGGCACGTTCAGGGTGGTATGACCATAGACTACAATTCAGTATTTACGTTGTATACATAACCATTTCTAATTGGTTACCTCTATTGAAATCCTTCAGCTACTTTGCAGAGTGAAGTTCTTCCAATAATCAAATCACAGGGTTACAATATAACTATCTGAAACTCTGCTAAAGTTTGATATAGTCAAGGTGTTCAATTAACTCTGGGGGCATTTGAGATTTTTTTTCTTAAGACCTTGATCTTGAGGAAATTTTCTATTTTTGTTGAATCTTCGGTTTCGAAGGAGAAGCTGACTGAAGGAGGAGCTTGAGCTGATTGGTAATTTTTGGTCCCAAAGTGAGTAAAGCTAAAGTAATAAAGTTTCTTATTTGGTTTTAAAAGTGGTCCTGGAAGATTATTTAAAGCTGAGGAATAAGAGAGTACACACCTTTGCCCAGGGTGACAACTAACACACAAACCAATCATTTGGGTGTCTACACTGAGTTTTGGTTGGGTTGTTTTTTCATTCTAAAACTGCTTTTATCTTAAAGTCTCTCTTCATTTATGCCTGTTTAGTATGTATTTGGAGTATTCATAGTTACAGACTGTAGATTATAGAGCAGGCACTGGTTTAGGTGTGAGGGAGGAACTGTGAAGAACAAAAATATCCCCTCTTCTGGAACTTCCATTCTAATGTAGGTAAACAAGTTTTATGATTCTTAGTAACTGGTGAAAATGTAGCAATAGTGATTTATTTCCTTTTTCTTTTTATTGGTTTGCATACAATAATTGTATTTCATTCCTATACATTTTGTTTTATATAACCTTTCATTTACATTGTTTTATATATTCATATACATTGTATATTACATAATTACTTCTGATCTATGCCTGTTAATACCTCATCATTTCAAGTCCTCATTGAATCTTACTATTCTTTCCTACAGCCCCCATTCTTCCCACTAACCTTTGCTATCCTAACTGGTTTATTTCTTGACTGCTTAAAAGTAAAGAGTTATCTTGTGGGTAACAGCCTTTGAGATCCATAATGAATCTACTTGATTCATTAACATTTAGATCTCCTTGGACAAGAAAAATTATGGTAAAATATGTGGCACAATAATCTTCATCTGTTTTCAATTTAGATTATGATTACATGTTAGTAAAGGAAGAAATCTTAAATTCTAGACAGGCAACTTATCCTGGAAATAGTTGATGCCCTTAGTTTCTCTTGACAATTCAATATTTAGATGAGAGCGGGCATGTTCAGGATGGCATGGCCATATAGACTACAAATCCATATTTAGGTTGTATACTTAACCATTTCTAAATTGTTACCTCTGTTGAAATCCTTCAGCTACTTTGGGTAATGAAGTTCTTCCATAATCAAATCACATGCTGTTCAATGATGTCCAGTATTTGTTAGCTGACTTTCCTTGCATTCAGATCATCTAGGTGGTATTTGATATGTTGGCAGTTCTTGTTTCCTACACTGTATTTACATTCTGTGTTTTGATCAGATTTTTAGTTCAGAAAGGAGTCAGATTCCATGGAGTTGATTTTTACTCAGTGCCCGCATGAGACAGAGCACACCTGCCCTAGAGGGTTTTACTGGCGGGAATTTTTACAGAAGTCTATCACCAAGTCTTCCATTCTCTGAACACATGCTGGGGTTTGGAAGGCCAGCATTTAGGTTAGCAGCCCACACAACTGTTAATGAGAACTTGTTAAAAAGAATTTATGACCAGTTTAAGAATTGCTTGTTCTTAATTTAAAGCAGATAAGTGCCAGCAATACATCCATCTTTACCACTTCTGTTGCCCTTTATTTGGCTTCAGTGTTGCCAAGGTAGCAGTACATTTTCTCTTGAACAAGCAGCAGGGATCAGCAACTTCTCTGATGATCCTTTTGCTCTGTCACTTGATGATTTACTGAATGGAGTTTGTGGAAGCTCTTTGGAGTATTTTCTGGTTTTCTTCCAAAGTAGAAACACTGTTTGACATTTTTACCACTTGGGTAATGTTACAACATTAGACAGGTTTTGGACTTTTTGTCATCAACACAATCCTTTGGCTCTTCAGCAGCTTTGGAGGTGAGGGAAGAAAAGAAAGTTATTAGAAGTCAGTAGATATAGAGTAGTTTATTTATACATTCTCATGGTCAATGTGATAAGTCTGATTAATAACTTAAGCTTATAGCAAGGGTTTGACCACTTAAAAACTTGAAATAAATATATTTGTTCCATTTTAAAGATAAACATTGATGAATCATTAGCTAGTTATCATCCCAGTTTTTTTAAAAGAAACACTGAAGTACAAAATCTGGAAATTTCTACAGTTCTAATTCATTAAGTATACTGAATAATGCAAACCTTGAAAAAGGAAGTATTTTCATATTTGCAATTTAAAAACTGTGAGTAGTTGTGTGTTGGATAATATTTTTAAAGAATTGTGGTCACGTAAAGCCGCTGAAAACCTGTCGAGGGTCAGCTGTGAGTCAGCTCTGATTCAGTGGTACCCAGCAACATATTTCACATACTTATTCAAAGAGTATTCTAACCCATCAGCTGCACCTTCAGTGGAAAAAGATATGGCAGACTACTTCTATAAAGATTACAGCCTTAAGAATGTGACAGTGCAGTTCCACTCTGTCCCAATGAGTGTAAGTCAGAATATACATACTGGCAACAGGTTTAGTAAAACTAACCAGTCCGGCTCACTTGAATTTAACATGTTTGTGTTTTGAACTGTCAGTGAAGATTCTTGGCAGAAAATAAAATCCAAATAATAAAAGCTAGGTGAATGTATATAGACTGAGCTAGGAATATAGGAATAAATACTTAAAAGAATTTTATTCTTTACAAAAGCCTTTGCAAAAGAGAATACCGTAGTAGAAAAGTGTCAGTTCTGGCCATTAGTAGTCAAATGTTTCTGTATTTAGTCCAAAGACTATTTTTAATAAGGTCACCTCATTTAAAATTTAAGTACAAAATGCCTCAAATATTAGGGAGAAGTAGTATGGAAGAAAGACAAAGTGAAAATACTCCCCCAAAATCAGTGGCATTTTTAGCAGTCTGCATGAAACCTAACTCTGCTTTCTTTCAAAGGATATCTATTCTCTATTGCAGAAATCACTTTATTGAGATATTCACATGTCATCCTATTCAACCACTTTAAGTAGGCTAGTTTGGGGTATGCCAGAATTACTCAGCTACCACCACAGTCTTGATGTTAGAGCATTTGTATTCTTCCAGAAGGATCCCCACAGTCATTGACAGTCATTCTCCATTTCCTCACTCCCTCCATAGCTCTAGACAGCCATTGGCCTACTTCGGTCAACACAGTTGCCAATTCCTTGATACTCCATATAAATGGAATCATATATGTGATCATCTGTTATTGGCTTCTTTCACGTAGCATGTTTTTTAAGGTTCATGCATGTGATAGGCATCAGTATTTTATCCCTTTATATGACTGCATAGTATTCCCTTGGTGGGCATTTGCTGGTGGACATTTTGCTTTTTGTCTGTCTTTTGGCTATTGTCAATAGTGCTACTATGGACATTTATATATAAATGTTATTATATTCTGAATACATGTTTTCAGTTATTTTGGGTTGTTTACTACAGAAAGGAATTGCTGTACCATATAACTGTTGTGGAGTACCATAAAGCTGGAACCAACCCATAGCTGACTCTGGTGGGTTTTCAGAGACAGTTAATCACATGGGTGGAGACTGCCCATCCTTCTCCTGTGGAGCAGCTGGTGGATTCAAACTGTGTGCCTTCAGGATTGCAGTGCAGCTTTTTGCCACTAGGCCACCAGAACTCCCTGTATCATATCATTAGGTACTCCTTTTAGAAATTCTGTTGAAGGATTTTCTTACCCATGGGAAGCAAATACTTTCTCCTGTGAATTCTTTTAAATATCACTAATATCACTAACCACAGCAGAACCATCTAAAAGGAATGTTGCTAGATTTTCAGAATTTAGGGATATTCTCTTCATTAAACAATAAGACAGCATTACAAAACCTATTCAGTTGCAAACTTTGCAAACTATCATGAAGGTTAGCATTCTACTTTAAAGATGTTTAGCTTATTTGGTGACTAAGGGTTTCTGAAGTAAATGTTAAAGAATGATTTCCAGTGTACATGAATGAAACACAATTTATATGAATAATATTTATTTTTCTAAAAAAGTTATTTTGTTGTTTTTTATATTGAGTTTATTTTGACTCCATCAACCCCTGTAACAGTAGAAATACTCCATTTTTGCTTGTAACCTGTAGGGAAGCAGCTCACTGTGCCTTTCTGCTGCTAAAACACTGAGTGGGGACTGAACTGCCAACTTCCTGTCAGCAGCTTGCACTTCATCCTCTGTGCCACCAGAGCTCCACTGTGTGACATTAGGAGTAGGGCAGACAGGGAAAACAGCAATGTGTAAAGATGTTTGAGATATTTGGCAAAGTTAGCCAGTTTTGCATCACATACAGGATTTCGTTAAGTCCGAGAGTAATGGAGAATTTTAAGATCTTCCATGTTGTTGTTATTAAGTGCCATCGAATCGTAGGCGACTCATAGCAACCCTATGAATGAAAAAGTCCTTTATAACTTTCGTCCTTTCTCCAGGTTCATAGAGTTTCCAGAGGCAAGCTATGATGGAAGTGGATGCCACTCCTGCTTCAGATAGAAGATCTTCCATAGAGGAGAATATTAAGCTCAGAGAGGTTAAACAAGTTGCCCGAAGTATCACAGCTAATCCTTTATATCAGGACAAAAACATTTGTCCTCCGTTGTGAACCCAGAGATTCTGTGGCTTTTCATACTATCCATGAAACCCCAGTACTCTGTGGCAATGACTCAGGCGCTCGCTACCTTATACAGTGGATGAAGAAGCCTTGTGCATGGTCTCCCCAGCCTCTGCTTCAAATGACCTAGCCAGTGCTATCTCAAGTTACATAAGATCTTGTTTGGGTGGAAAACCGTGGAAATCAAGAACTGTGCACAGAAAAGTCCATTTCATGTTGGAAATACTTGTCAGGTTCAGCCTGACTTCTGGCACTTTACAGGAACACAAACAGACCCCATCTAACCTTTTTCTACTGGGTTTTCCTCTTCCTGCTTTTTGGCCTCCTCTTCAATTACCTTCATCTTTTCTTCATACTCATCAGCTAGAGATTTCCATTCCACTCTGTTGTTCTGAAGACCGTTCAGCATGGGTGTGATTTCTTTATGAAACCGTGAGAACTCCTAGGGAGAAATTTTAAATCAGAAACACTTAAAGCAATGCATTAGATTTTAAAGAATCTCACATACAGCATAGAAGCAGTAAGGGATTTTTACAGTCATTGTGGCTATGAGGATTTGTGACTATGAGCTTAACTTAGTGACTTAGCAGCTGGGAAGAGATAGCAATGGTTATTCCTGCCCGTTTCTGTCTGTTCAGTTTGATCCTATCTGAGTTCTCTCCCCTTTTACTCGAACCCTGAGAGAGATCAGCACGAAATTTTATTTTGGATAAGTAAGGGCATATCTAATGTCTTTCCAAATGGGTGACTTTTTGGTTACACTTTGAAAGATAAATCCTTCAAACAAGTACATATTTTAAGCAAATCATCCCCCCCTCCTACCTTATATACAAAAGTGCAAACAAAATCAATAAATCCAACTTGAAGTTTAGGTAGTTCATCTTTTTTGTTTCTGTCCATCATTGGCTAGAAAGAGAATAAATCCATTTAAGACAGTTTTCTGAGCGTCACTAAACAAAACAGACTGAAGGGCAGTGCTAATTTTGAGTAAGTAATGCAGTTTTGAGATAAGGTTTTTACGATCGGTTGTTGCTGTAGCACTGTTCTCTCCAGGTCTCCTTGTTCCCAGAATTCATTGGCAACCAGAAGAGCTACCTGCAGATAAGAGAGGTGTGGCTCATTAAAGTCCATTTCAGAGGATTTACCTTTTATTTGTTAGATGTTTTCTTTTGAGTGATATTTGTAGATTTAGAGTTAATACTTGAGGTGGTTTTGAACTTTATGTGCCTAAATTTGAAAACTACAGAGAATAGAATAGAATAGAATCAGCTACAGATTATATTGAAATTAGAAAAGGGAAGTTTTTCTTCCTACTTCAGTGGTGTGGACCAATTCCCAGAGTGCCTATCTCTGAATTTTACTGCTACTACCTCTCAACTATAAAAAGGGGAGGTGAAAAAATCTTTGGTTGCATTAAATTTTATGTTTCAGTCTCTAATGCTCCTCAAGTTAACCTTTCCCTGTTTATCTGTTAGTGTCTCAAACACACATGAATGCACATATATGACACACACACATCCGTTTGTGGCTTACAGAGCAGGGAGAGTGAGAGGACATTTTATTCATATTGGTAAAAAAAATGCAAGCTCATCAAACACCTTCTGGTTGTCTTTTATTGGCCTGTGCCATGCTTCTAATGGGAATAAGATGTGACCTCTTTCTTTAGAAGAACCTTCTTCACTAATGAGAACAACCCTGTGAACATGAGGTGGACGCTGTGGTAGTGATGGCATGAAGGCAGAGCCTCAAGGAGGAGGGAGTAAAGATAAGCTTCATAAAGGAGGGAATTTGGGTAAGTGGCAGTATCATCGAGGGTGAACAGTAGTTTGCCTGTTAAGGTTAAAAATGGGAAGAGCATGTGCAGAGGCAGCATCCAGTGTCCGGAGCCATGAGTGTTGGAGCCTAAACAGGGAGGCACTGCCATGGAAGACTGGTGGGAACGGGCCTGGGGAAGTGAGGTATAAGGCCTAATGTGAACTTGAACCTCTAGGCCAGTGGTTTTCTTTCTGGAACCCCAGGGCTCCTCTAAAGTACACTGGGGAGTTCAGGAAGGTAGAGGCCAAGAGATTAAAGCTAAAATAGCCTTACTTCCCACCCCTCCCTTTCTCTCATAAAGTAGCTTTTGAGTTTTTGTGGGGGTGGGAAATGGACTCTTTATTTTAAGTTGAAAACTTGGCAGTGGGAAGTTTATAGAAGGCTCTTAAGCAGTAGCATGGCTGGTACTATAATCAGTCCCTGCAGCAGGTCAGGGCAGGGAGCGGTAGTTTATGATGATGCCCATCATTGATGAACAATGATGGACCAATCAAACTTAGGTAGTAGCAAAGATAATAGAAACTGTTTTAAGATGGATGTTCAGCAGGGTGGACTCAAATAAGCCCTAGGATATTGACTTAGGAGACCACATAGATGGAGACTCAGGAGGAATAAAGAGCAATGTCAGGGTGGACACTGTGAAAGTGTTTTGTTTGGGTTTGATAGATTCTGGTTTTCATATCTTTACAGATACAACCCACAATTACAATTGAACCCAGTTGACCATGGCCTTGGTTTCAGATAGAGTTTTCCCCAGAAGTTATTAAGGGGAAAGGAGACTTTTTTTTCATTCAGTTAATAGGAAAACAATTGGCAACCTGGTACCTTATCAATCCCAGTGTCCAAGAATGAAGAAGAACGTCAGTGGAAGTACATCTTAAACGTGAATTCACAGACAGTGCCTACTAACAACTGACAGCCAATTGAAGAAGGGATTGTGGGGGAAAAGATTCACTTTGATAGACAAAAACACTGACTTATCTTTGTCTAGTGTTGACTTAAATAAGGACATTATGCTTTGGGTGGGTGGAGGGACAGCACAAGAGAGGCAGACCCTCGATGAGATGGATTGACTCAGTGACTGGTGTAATGACAGTAGGTGTGTTAGAGACAATAGAGTTGGCTCAGGATAGAGCAGGGTTAAAAGCTGTTGTATATAGGGTTACTATAAGTTGCAGGCAACTTGACAGCACATATCAACAGTGTTGACTTTTTTTTTACTAAAAAATAAGCATTCCCAGAATGATTTTAATATAAAATTTATACAGCCTGGAGAGGGTTAAACCAGGCTACTCCTTGGAGGCAAGGATTCTGAGGCTTCATCTGACATACTTTGGACATGTTGTAAGGAGGGAGAGGTCCTTAGAGAGGGACATCACACTTGGGAGGGTGGAGGGACGGCGTAGAAGGGGAAGACCCTCTGTGAGATGGATTGATTCAGTGACTGGGGTAATGGGGATGGGTGTGTCAGAGGCAGTGAGATTGGCACAGGATAGAGCAGGGTTTAGGGCTGTTGTACATAGGTTTGCTATGAGTTGCAAGTCAATGGCACATAACAACAACAATTCAATGATAAGGAATTCCTTCAAGAGAACATTTTCTTTCCAAGATTCCTTCTATAGGCCTTGGTCTAAGGCCTGATCAAATTACCTGCTGTCTTTACTGATGTTTGTAAACTCTTAAAAGCCGTTTGCCTTTCATCATTCACCAAAACCCAAAAGAGAACCAGTTTTAGCTGTCATAACTTTTCAAGTTACTTTTCCCATTTTTTTAAAATTAGAAACTAATTTTTTGAAAGGGAAAGTCTATCATAATTAAATAGAATGAAATTATTAATGTATGACTTGTGAAATACACAGTCCTGTCATTAATAGCAATGATGCCGCTCTGAGCACTGCCAGGTATCTTTATGTGGGTGCCGAGCAGCTGGGAATGGGACTTACCTGGCTTTGTACCTCCCAGGGCTTGGTTATAGCGGATAAGTCACAGGCAGTCATCATCATTGCCCTTCGGAAGCAAATTAAAGATGTTTAACTAGAAATTAATTCAAGTTATTTTTCCATAAGAAGAAGAAAATGCTGGCTACCCACATGATAACTTCTTTTTTTGTTGGATCAATGGTTATATATTTGATGGCCTCCTCTTCAGTTTCCATCTTCTCACAGGCATCAACAATTTTTTGAAACATCGTTCTCTTCCTAAAAAACAAAACAAACTGTGCAGCAATTTTCACAGAGAAAAAAGGCATTTTTAAATATATGCTCTTCAGATGCCTACAATTAGGATGCCTACATAGAGGAATCTAAGGAGTATGGAGATAAAAAAGCTGAGAGGGACAAGATAACACTGGCCCAGAGGTGATTGGGGGGGCAGGGAATTACAGCATAAAGGAAAAACGGTTTGCATGTTTGAGTATTTTAAAACTAAAAGTTACATATGTCAAAAGAGACCATGCATGACATAAAGATAAAAGGACTGTCTGTGAAGAGAGATCATTTATATATATGACCTACAAAACATCAGAACCAGGAAATAAATATGTGGAAAGATGCTTAATCTTACTGGTAATCAAGAAAAGACAAATTTTTAGAAAGTAGTAATAAACAATTCCACATACATTACCTTAACAAAAAGAACAAGTTGTAAAGATGTCCAGATCGAGAGTTCCGGACATGGGATAACAGAACCTCTGTACAATACTGGTTGGAGTATAAACTGGCACAACTTGTCAGGTAGTGAAATTCTGTGATGCGACGTGAAGATAAACAAAGCCTGAAGTAACTCCATAACTAGGTCTATACCTTAGGGAAACTCTCATATATGTACCAGGAAATACAGTAGAGAATGATGGCCCCAGAATAAATGCCCATAAGAATAGATAATTTATTATACTCATATAGTTGGATATACAGTTGGGTGTATTGGACCTCTATTACAAATCACCACCACCCGCTGCTGTCTGGTCAGTTCTGAGTCGTATCACTCTTCCATTGGTTTTCCAAGGCTGAAAATCTCAATGGAGAGAAGACTTTCTTCCCATCTCTCTCTCAGAGCAGCTAGTGGGTTTGAACCACTGCCCTCCCTAACATCTAATTCACTATGCCACCAGAGCTGCTGCTTTCTCACAAAGGCTATTTTAAAAATAATTATCTGGGGGGGGAAAAGCAGGTTGTAATTAAATTAAAACTAATACCGTATGTGGTATGGAATAGTACTGGAAAAACGACTATCCATCAACATCAGGGTGCTGTGAGTTGTCACAGGTTGTCAGGGTGACGTGCAGGCAAAACACTTTCATTCTATTACTATTAGACTGTTTGTTTCTCCTGAGGCAAATGTGGAAAATGTTTCCATTTCTCTGCTCTGGCTTATGCATGTTTTGATATCCATTGTCTAATTGTTAGTATCCTGTTTGAAATACTGACCAATTATATTTTAATTAAAAATGAACCAGAGAGGCACAAGTTGACAGTGACCATCAAAGTCATTAAGTATTTTAATCCTCCCTTGTTCTAATACATATTCACCAGGCTACTTTACCAAAATATGTTGGCCAGAAGGTCTCCTTGGTAATTGTTGTTGTTGTTGTTGTTGTTATGTGCCGTCGAGTCGTTTGTGACTCATAGCGACCCTATGTACAACAGCCCTAAACTCTGCTCTATCCTGTGCCAATCGCATTGCCTCTGATACACGCATCCTGATTACCCCAGTCACAGAATCAATCCACCTCATAGAGGGTCTTCCCCTCCTGCACTGTCCCTCTACTCTACCCAGCATGATGTCCCTCTCCAAAGACCTGTCTCTCCTTGCAACATGTCCAAAGTATGTCAGACAAAGCCCCAGAATCTTTGCCTCCAAGGAGTAGCCTGGTTTAACCCTCTCTAGGATGAATCTGTTGATTTTCTTGGCAGTCCATAGGCTAGTGCTCTGTTGTACATAACCTAGAGTTTGTGAGTCCGGTTAAGTGGCATTAGAGTCACTAAGATTGTTCACCTTCCAGACTCTGAGAGGATCAAATTCCTGAGCTGCAAATACTAGATGGGTTTGGGGCCAAAATTTGTCCCCAAGACAAAAGGTCACCATGTGAGGTTTCCTGGCATTATTTCTCTGGGGGGGAAAAAACCCCCACCCAAACCAAACCACAATCCTTGCTTCATATTCTTCAATTCAAAATTCTTTAGGTAATAACTACTTAGTACTAGTTTAAAAGGTTTCCAGATGTCCAGTAAATTGACTATCAAGCATTCAATCAGAGGGCATTCTACTGGTAATCCAAAAGGAAACTGAACGGGGGGTGTTTGGGAGTGTGGGTGTACATGAGAGGCCTTTTAACTTTAATGCTATGGGCGATTTATGAAAGGTAGACCCTCATAAGGTTTTAGGGAGTTCTGCGGTGGGAGATCATATACTTACTTGAAATATAAAGCCAGGTCAGTTGCTATTATTGCAACTTCAAACAAATGAATGACTGTTTCAAACTGGCGTTTATTTAGGTTCTGGAAGATGTTTAAAGTCTGTAAGATGGAAATTCACAATAAAATGCAGTCATTAACTTACCTTTGATTCAGCAACTAATCTTCCAAGCAAAGAATGCTTAACAAAATAATTGAAGACTATTCAATGAAGAATATTCAATGAAGACTATTACCCAAAGAAGAAAAATGAGTTCTAAACCACTTATTTTTTTTTCTACTTTTGTCTCTTAGATTAGTAAACCCATCCATTTTGTTTAAGGAAATTTAGCCTTTAAAAATAGTCTTAGCAAAAGAGCACATATTCCATTTTTAAGGTACCATAGAAACAAACCCTTGGACTTCCTGAAACTGTAAACTATACTGTTGTTGTTGTGTACCGTCATGTTGGAACAGACCCATATCTGACCCTCCAGTGGGTTTTCAGAGGCAGTTAATCACACAGGAAGAGATTGCCCATCCTTCTTCCACGGAGCAGTTTGTGGATTTGAACTGCAAGCCTTTAGGATTGCAACACCTTCTTATCACTTAGCCACCAGAGCTCTACTAGAACTTAAATATATGTAAGAAAAGATTGAATCTTCCCATGTTAGTCTTAAAATATTATCTTACAATTGTATCTTGTAAAGACTTTACTAGATCATTCTTTAAGTAGTTTCCCACTAATACTTTGTTCACATATGGTTATTTTTATGTCTTAGCTTTCTAGAAAAATGATATAAAGCTAGAGGTGATTTTAAAAAAAGGTTTGATAGACTATTTCTAACAGAAAGACTACATGGGCATCTAGGTATGTTGTTTTCAAGTAATGTTGACAGGGAATACAGAAAAATCCCCTGGAGAGAAAGACGAATTAGTCTGTTAAGTAGCAATTTAAAGAAAGAAACCTGATTCCGACTCATAGCAATTCTATCACTCGCTCCCTCACTGGAGGAGATTGCCTGTCTTTCTCCTGAGGAGCAGCCAGTGAATGGAAAACCTCCTGCCTTGAGTTGACAGCACAGCTCCTTATACACAATGTCTTTTACTGAGGCTGTGATCTGTACTGAAGCGTCTGCCACAGTTTCTCCAGAGAGCACTGGATGCCCGATTGGCCTTCACAGCTGACTGGCCTTCAGTTCCCAATTGAAGGCTTGAGCATTACACTACCAGGGCTCCATAGGTGGAGATCACAAAAAGAAGAGTCATCTAAAAGGCACCTAGGTGGCTGTGGGGACCGATGGCCTGTCGGTACACTGTTTCACACTCACTATCTCGTTTTGCAGCAGTTGACATTTATAACAGTGAAAAAAAATTCTACCCTGTGGCTATTTTGCACAGCAATGATGCACAGCTTGCAGCCATGACTGTAGCTTGCAGCCATGAGTGCTGAAGTGCTCGGTGAGCATAATGCTGCTGTGACAGGTGATGCGTCAGCTTGGCCGGGTCATGATTCTCACATATGGCAGTTACATCGTGATGTGATTTGGCCTTTATGTACTCATCTTCTGGTTTTTGCCATCTTGTGTGATCATCTTCCATTTTTGTTAACACTGATTTTTGCATAACAACCTGGTCTTTTGAATCTAACCAGGCTGAGAAATGAGGAGTAGTGTAGGGGGTTAGAATGCAGCAAGGGATGGATGGGAGGGATATGCAGAATGTTTGGGGATGATAGCAGGGTGCTGTAGCTGAATTATGGGGGGATTCTTACAGGTGTATAATATTATAAAAATGCATAAGCCTGTACACGAGCATTATACTAGTTAAGTTTATTAAAAACCAAAATTCTGACTTTCTCAGTATTATTAGCAGGAAGTATCAAACAGAAGAAAAATATCAAACAAGTTATATGATCAAAACATAAAAAATTATGAAATGAGAACTGAAATAAAGAAAGATGAAGGGAATGAAATTTTGCCTGCCTGACATTATTCCAAACATATAAAATGCTGGTTTCTCCAACTAAATTAAAGAATCTTTCTCAGATTATGTTTATTTCCCTCCTTTTATGATCAGATTGTGTTTAGTTCCTACTGATAACAAAAATATATACCCTTTTAGGGGGGGAGAAACCCTCTGGCCTTTTAAATTTACAAAGA
Organism: Elephantulus edwardii; assembly: GCF_000299155.1. Lineage (NCBI taxonomy): Eukaryota > Metazoa > Chordata > Mammalia > Macroscelidea > Macroscelididae > Elephantulus > Elephantulus edwardii. Next base: position 37,398,072 of record NW_006399757.1, on the reverse strand, counting down.
AAGGGCAAAAATAAAGGGCAAAAAGAAGAAAGAATGAGAGGCAAAATTAATACCAGATTTTTTTGAAAACTCAACCAAAATTCTGACTTGGTGGGGGGGGGGGGGGGAGGGAATAGCCTAGATGGTATAATCCCATTTTCTTAAAAGTGTTTTTATCTACCCTGCCTATTCATAAGGTATTTGCAGTGAAGTTCATCAAATGTTAGTTAAATAACTATTTCTGGGTGGTAAGATTTGAAGAGTTTTAGGTTTTAAAAAAATAATTGCCCTTGAAAATTGGAAAAATAAAAAAACTTATTGCAATGGGCATGTCTGCTGTTAGGGACCTCTCCAGGGTACTGAAGAGCAATGGTGTCACTCTGGAGACTAAGGTGTGTCTGATACAGGCTATGGTCATTGCAATCACTTGTTATGCATCGGAGAGTTGGACAGTGACTAGGGAGGATAGAAGGAGAATTGATGCCTTTGAGCTGTGGTGCTGGAGAAGAGTATTAAATATACGATGGACTGCCAAGAAAACAAACAGATTCATCCTGGAGAGGGTTAAACCAGGCTGTGTCTTGGAGGCAAGGATTCTGGGGATTTGTCTGACATACTTTGGACATGTTGTAAGGAGGGCCAGGTCCTTGGAAAGGGACATCATGCTTGGGAGGGTGGAGGGACAGCGCAAGAGGGGAAGACCCTCTCTTAGGTGGATTGATTCAGTGACTGGGGTAATCAGGATGGGTGTGTTGGAGATACTGCAAATGGCACAGGATAGAGCAGGGTTTAGGGCTTTTGTACATAGGGTCGCTATGAGTCGCAAGCGACTTGACGGCACATAACAACAACACAACAATGAGGTTAAACATTTTCATATTAGGCTGTTATTTGAATTTTTTAATTTAGTATATAAATGTGTCATTGGGCCATACATTATATTTTATGCCACCTGACTATCATAGCAAGTAATTATTAGAATGTACAGAAAATTCTTGCTCAGCATTGGCCTAATAAGCAAAACAAAAGCTTAACCAATTGGATAAAAATAATAATTTACTTTTATCTTCTAAATGACTTTCAATTCTCTTTCTTTTCTGTTTCTCATAGGATAAAATTATCATCCCTTTTATGATTGAATTCTGCCCTGAGTTCTTGATTTGCACTTCAAAATTATGAAGTAAGATAGACAATGCAAACTCCTAGACCTTAACTCCAGAGAGCCCAGAATCTGTGTTTAACAATCTCTCTGTTCCCTATTAAAAGAATGGACCTAGTGCCATTGATCAGCCTGCCCATGTCTGAGAATGATTTGTCTGAAAGTATACTAGCAGTGGTTCCCCGGTACATGGCAGAATTAGAATCGCCACAGCAGGCTCAGGATAGAAGGTTACAATAAATGCATTGCTGTCAAATTCATTCCGACTCACAGCAACCCTATAGGACAGATCATTATGGAAGCAGATCGCCACATTTTGTCTTGAATAGCAATTGGTGGATTTGAACTGCTGACCTTTCTGGTAGCAGCCCACTGCTTAGCCACTAGAAACTGAGGAGAAACCCCACCCTGCAAAGGGTTTATTCACCTTTACACTTAATGAACTGAAAGACATAAAAGAGACTCTACCAGTGAGTTGGTTCTGACTAATAGCAACCTGTAATGAGAGGAGCTGTCCATCTTTCTCCTGCATCCATCCTAGTAAGTATAATTCTAGACAAGTTCTCCATCCACAACAAAACAATATTGCCCTAAGTCTGATAATGACTCATTTCAATTATTTTTAGTTCGGAACATTCTCAAGAGATTTTAAAAACTATATTTTAGTGGCACGGTTCGAATCCACCGGATGCTCTGCTGAAGAAGGAGGAACAATCTCCTCCTGTACCAGTCAGATCTGATTTGACGGTACATGCACACACACAAATAATAAAATAAAAATAAAAGAAAAACAAACTATATTTTATCCACAAACTTTCCAAGTGTCTATATATCGATATAATTGCCAAAGGGAAGGAGACTACTTAGCCTGTTATGGAGTGTTACCAGTGCATGCTACGTGGAAACCGTAGTTAACTCAAGACCAAGTCCAAAGCCACAGTCCTCTTAAAGATGGCACTGATCCCAGGCTGCTTCTCTCCTCTCCTCTAGCCCGTTCTCACAGGAATGTATTACTGCTCTCAGGAATCTTCCAGGTGCTGCTTGATGCCTCTGAGATGGCAGATATCCAATACTGTCTTTTATTCTGATTCATGATTTCTTCTTGTAATAACTTCACTTTATCAAAGTATGGACCAAGCCTGGATGCTCCAGACTGGAAGAGCTGAGTAAACACTGATTGAGTGAGGTGTCTTTCCCCTTTACATATGTATTGTATTTATACTATGTATATGATGGCAGGAGAATTGATACCTTTGAACTGTGGTGCTGGAGAGGAGCATTGAATATATCATGGACTGCTAGCAGAAAAAACAGGTTTGTACTGGAGAGGGTGAACTGAGGTTGCTCTTTGGAGGCAAGGATTCTGAAGCTCCATGTGACATAACTTGGACATGTTGCAAGAAGGGTCCTTGGAGCGAAACATCATGCTTTGGAAGGGTGGAGGGACAGCGCAAGAGAGGAAGACTCTTGGTGAGATGGATTGATTCAGTGACTGGGGTAATGGAGGTAGGTGTGTCAGAAACAATAAGATTAACACAGGATAGAGCAGGGTTTATGGCTGTTGCACATATGGTCGCGATGAGTTGCAGGCAACTCGTGGGCACATAATAACAATAACAAATATAGTATGTGCCACATGTAGATGGTATGTATCGGATGCACAGAGTCCTGTCACACTCAGCATACGCTTCTCCATTCTCCTATAGACACATGTGACTCTCTATGGTTACACAAAGGTTTAAGTTTTAAACTCAAATTCTTACATTTTTTTAATTCCATAACTTTTTCTCCTCTATTTCAGCTACTTCCAACCTAGTTGTTCAAAACTTGAAAAATAGCAATTTCTACCAACTGACTTCAGTAAGTGTCTATACTGTCAATGCCCTAATTCAAGGTTGACCGATTCCAAGCACCTATGAGGGTTAGACACAGAGCCCACAGTGGTAGGAGCTCCCCTACCTCATCCTGTAGCAGGGTCTTACTGTACTCCAGGTGGTGCCTCTCCAGAATGGAAGAGCCATGGAGCCTTGCCAGTGGAGATGCAGATCTAGAAAGAAAGGTCACGTTAACATGGATGCTTAAGGAGACCCGGGGAGGAGCACACGGATAAGCACTTGACTGCTAGTCGAAAGTTTGGTGGTTTGAAGCCACCAGAGAGGCTTCAGAAGACAGACTTTGATCTACTTCTGAAAGGTCATCACTGGCTCAAAAACCTTCTAGAACACTTTTACTCTGTACTCATGGGATCTTTCTGAGTTAGAATTGACCCAAGAGCAAGAGAGAAACACAGCTTCTGATTACACATAAGTCCATGCATTATTTTATATTTACTGTCACAGGAATTTTTTTTCATCCTTAATATTAACTGTAAAGTGATTTAAAAAATATTTCTTTTAAAGGGTTTGTTTTTCTAAGATTTACAAAATAAGAAAATTTTCCTTACAAAAAAAACTCTTGGGAAAAAATGTAGAACAAATTTAAAATTAAAAATAATACTAACAACCCAGACTTACTGGTTTGATAGAGACTGGTGGTTAGCCCTGAAACTGGGGACCTTAGACACCCTTCAAATCTGGAACAGAATCCCCTTGTTTGAGGGTCACCTTTTAACAAACAGTAAATGGTTGTCTCAGAACAATAAACATAGGAGACCAAAAGGGCAGCATTTGTTCCCAAAACAAAGCTCAAAATGCAAGAAAGTTACACATAAAAAGGAAGCATGGAAATGAGAAACCCAGGGAGGAGGTGGGAAGAATGCTGTTACATTGAGGGTATTGTAAGCAACATCACAAAATGCATCTAAGTTACTCACTAGAAAACTAACTTGCTCTGTAAACTTCAACCTAAGTTATAGTAAAGTGTTAAAAATAATCTAATTTACTGAATGCATAAATGAGTGGGTAGTTTAGAGCAGAAAATGTGTCTCATCACCTCCATCTGAAATCTTTACATTTCCTGGACCTTGTATGGACTATCTGGACTTTGATGTAGAGAATGTGTAGCAGAGCTGCTGAACCCATAAATTATTTGCATAAGAAGTGCTAATTTTTTATGACCAAATTATTTTTTGGTTTGACTTTTTCTGACACTACATATTCCCAGTATAGAAGGCATACACAAATCAAGGGGATAATTTTTAGAGGTATGTATGTATTTATATACTTATATGAGACATGCATGTCCCTAGTGAATTATGGACATAAGATTGGTGGGGTGAGGCATGTTTTTTCAGTCACACAGTCACACAGACCCCTTCCTTCCAGGTTTGGTTTCATTCATTCGTTCATTCACACTCCCCACCCCCCAATTCCTCTTGTCATGCTTGTCCTGTTACAGGTTATTAATTGTTATAAACAGATTGTCCTTTCTTTTACCCATTCCAGTACAGTGCCCATTACCTATCCATTCTTTTCCCACTCTCCCCCTTCCCAAATTTGATCCCATTATTACAATAGTGCGTTTATGCAGTACTTGTCCCTTTGTGACCAAGATACTTCACTCAGCATAACGTCTTCCAGACTCATGCATGATGTATAGCATTTTCTAAAAATATTTTAAAAGAAAAGAACAAGTGCAATGGTGTGTAAGGCAAGGACGCATCTGTAAACAGAAGCAAAAAGAAACAGGAGTCCAAGCACCCAGGAGGAAGCCAGGAGTAGTGGTGAAGGGGCAGAACGTGGTCTGTGGGATTACAAAACTTGGCAGAGGAATGGGTTGGGCTAAAGGAGGGGGAGTACAGTTTTCTTCTCCCTAAGGGTTCTTCAAACACCCAGCAGCCCATGTCAGCACTGAAATATGGATTCACTTACTTCATCTGAAACAGGTTATTGGTGCCTCTGTGGTCAATGTCATGGCAGAAAGCAGCAGCGAGCATGGCAAAGGCTTCTAGATCCGTATAGTATTTCTTCAGTCTTCCTGTCTAAATGTATATACATATTTATGAGATGTTCTTGCATCTTTATTTATAATATAGACATTTCTTAATCTAAGAAGGAGTGCACAACCAGGGTGATTGTTAGAGGCAAGGATCCTTTGGGCATGCAGTTTGGGGGAGGCGGTCCTTAAAAAATGACATCAGACTTAGAAAAATGGAGGGTCAGAGAAAGTGGAGGGTCAGCGAAAGAGAAGACTCTCTCTGAGATGGATTGGACAATGACCGTAACCATGGGCCTAAGCATGTTTGCTATCATTAAGGACGAGACAAGACATGGCAAGGTTCCTATCTGTTATTCATAGGGTTGCTGTAAGTCATGGTAGACTTGAGGGCCTCTAACAACAACAACAACAACAGGGATGCTCTAGTGGCCTAGTGGCAAGGAGCTGCACTGCCAACCCAAAGGCACAGTTCAAACCCATCAGCTGTTCTGTGGAAGAAAGATGGGCAATATCCTCCTGTGTGAATTATTTCTTCTGAAAGCTCACTAGAGGGTCAGCCATGGGTTGGTTGCAACTTGATGGTACATAAAAACAACACTAAGTATATTTATACATTTATTCTCTCTCTCTCGATATATATATTAATATATATATGTATATATCGAGAGAGAGAGAGAGAGAGAGACACTTGGCATGACATTACACAACAACTAACATTATTCTATATTTTCTTGAATTATTACACCTGCACACCAAGCACAGGAGCAAGATTTTCTTCTATTTACTCAGGATAAATGAGTTGGAGCCTACAGGACTAACAATAGCACCAAGTTCTTTCTGGTTTGACACCCTACTCCCACCATTGAGAACTTGCCTTTCAGCCTCTCTGACTCATGAGTCATTTTAACAAGAGTTTCCCATGGTTTCTGTGCATACAGTTACTCTTATGAAGGCATTGATGAGTTCTTTAAGAATCATCCAGGAATTCTGTTAAACTATCAATTCGGATTCAATATCTCTGCTGTGGAAAGGTATTCTCAGCATGACATTGAACTGAAATGAACTGTTTGGAAGGACTCAACAACATATCAAGTCCCACAAAGCCTGCCTGCAACAGAGAAGGGAACCCACTGTGGATTTAGAGCAACTGGCCATGATTTCTTTTAAGTATCACAACTTATCCGGGCAAGTACAAAACCCAGCCAGTGACTGGATTTCTCTTTTAAAAGGGAAGTTCAAGAGTGTCAGAGTGCTAAGCCAGCCAAGTTCCCAGGAACACCAACATCATCAGCTCATCTGCACAGGGGCTATGGTTTGTGGATTGTGGCCAGAACTTCCAAAACAGCTAAAATCTAAAACGATGGCTCAGATCCACTTCATACCATGCTTGCGTGGGGATTTTGCAGCTTTGTCACTTAGTCTGCACCTACCAGTGAAGTTCCCGGGTTATTGGAAAGGTTAAGCCCTTGGCTCTTGACTGGTTATAGGAAAGTTGGTGGTTTGAGGCCATTTAGAGGCACCCCGAACAAAAGGCTTAGAAATATACCTCTGGAAGAGCATCCCTTGAAACCTCTATGAAGCACAGTTCTGCTCTGACCCATGGGATCATGTGAGTTGGAATTAACTGCACGGTAACTGGTTTAACTAGTACGTACCATCAGCAAAGTGAACATGGTCTGGCCCACGTTGAATCCGTGCCGCCAGTTGTGGTAAGTCACAGAGCGGTAACCTTTACTCACCGTGTACATCCATCGGGTAAGAACCTGTTAGCAAATGATAATGCCATTCAGACTTCGGAACAGAATTCTTCAGGTGACAAGAGCTGTGACAATCTTATCTAAATGACATGTCCTTCTTGTTTACAGGGTTTCAGCCGATATGTTCACAAAGTTAATAATCATTTGAAAGCCAAACTGAAGTTACTCTTTGGACCACCCTTGTGTGGAGTAAAGCAAGAATATCATATACATTCTTTTAAACTAAGACAAAATCCCATCTGACCTCTACAGGCACTTTGAATTTCTCTACCACATTTATTTCAAAGAAAAGGCGTAGTCCACATTTTATCAACTCGTGCTCTGTAACCGGAAGGTCACTGAAGCGGAATTCGTACAGCTCTGCTGTCATTGGGTCTGGTAAATTCTCTTTCTGTTGAAAAAAGAATGGGCTGTTTCAGATGACATTCATTCCTCCACCAGCACCCCTCCATGTACACACACTACAAACCAGATTATTTTAAAAAATGACAATAAAAGAATTCCATATACAATTGACTGGGCCCCTGTGTGCCTGGCATTGACCATATCATTTACATATGTCATCTTTACAACCAATCTGCTAAATTATCCCCATTTTACGGATGGGGTAACTGAAATTCTGCTTTACAGAAAGACTCACTAAGTGATAGCATTCAAATTTCAGTCAAATGGAATGGTGACATAGCAGTAAGGAACTGTGCTATCAACATTAAGATATGTGGCTTGAATCCACCAGCGGCTCCGAGGGAGAAGTATGGGCAATCTTCTCACATGTAATTTCCTGCCTCATAAAATCCAGTTAGGGTGTCTGTGGGTCAGTTCTGACTCGATGGCGGTTGTTGTTGTTAAGTGCCATCGAGTTGTAGGTGACTCATAGCGACCCTATGAACAAAAGTCCTTGACCCTTGCGTGATTTTCATCCTCTTTCCAGGTTCATAGGGTTTCTGGAGGCAAGCTATTTACACAAGTGGATGTCACTCCTGCTTACAAGCTTGTTTCATCCAGGGAGCGCCACCAAACACTGTCCACCATGGGTAACCATTATCACATTTGATACATCAGTGTCACAGTGTTCAGCTTCACAGCGACCACAAGTTATCTCTGTATGGCAAATGGACACCTGAGACCCAAGAAAGACCCACTCGCCCTTGTCTATCCTCTAGGCGTGGCCATAGATTTCAGTATTTTACCATTCCAGCATGCCCAAATGCTGGCAAACTCTGGGCCAGAGACCCCCCAATTCATCTAGCAAGTCCTTTTTGTGGCCACCCACTTGAAGCAGAAAGAAAGCCACAAACATCCCCGCATTCCCCACCTGCGTTTCTTCCAGGTTCACAAGGCTGCATCTGCCCAGCTGACCCTGAGACCCAAGAGAGACCCCACTCGATGGTACAAAACTAAAACTACATAGAGACAACAGAAACATGGGTTTGCATATATCTGTTTGGACGGCACGCCTGATTTCTTTAGGGTGTATTCCCAGTGGTGAAACTGCTGGGTCAAATGGTATTTCTATTTCTAACTCTTTGAAAAAGTGTCACACCGCCTTCCATAGGGGTTGCACCATTTTACACTCCCACCAGCGGTGAATAAGGGTTCCAATCTCTATAACCTCACCAAGCATTTGTTGTTTGCTGTCCTATTGAACTTTGCCATTATTACTGGGGTGAAATGGTTGTTTTTAATTGTATCTCTCAGAGAGTTATGGATTTTTAACATTTCCTTATGTGTTTGTTTGCCATCTAAATGTCTTCTTTGGTGAACTGCCCATGTCCTGTACCCATTTTGTGACTAGGTTGTTTACCTTTCTCTTGTTGAGGTGCTAAAGTATTCAATAAATTTCAGCTATGAGTCCTTTATTTGCCATGTCATTATCAAATATTTTTTCCCCAGTCTATGGGTTTCCTTTAAACCCTGTTGGAGAAGTTTTTTATGTGCATGGGGATTTGATTCTTAGGAGGTATTTATTCACTATAGCAAAGAGATTAAAACAACCCAAGTGCCCATCAATAAATGAATGAATAGATGGTATAGTCTCACAATGGAATACTATGCAGCATTGGAAAACAAGGAACTCATAAAACATTATACCACATGGGTGACCCCGGAGGACATTATGCTGCATGAAATATCTCTGTCACAAGAAGATAAATACTACACAACGCCACTGTTATAAAATAGAACTGACATGGGAGTTGGGGGAAAAACTGAGAAAAGAGGGGATAAATAATGAACACTGCATTGGAACAGATGAAGGAAAGAACAATTTAAAAGAAATAAATAATTAGGCCTTATTTGTATGACAACAGTCTAAAATAAAAGGTGCATAACAAAATGGACTGGTGTGGGGTGGGGGGAGTAGGAGGAAATTATGCCACAATGAAAAAAAAATATATTTTTTTTTCTTAAGTGAAGGGGTGGGTAGGGAGAAAAATGTGCAACAATGAATAAATGAAAATCCAACTTTTCTGTAAACTTTTGTTAAAAATCATTATCATCATCATCAAGAAACAATAGAAAAAAAGCTGAGCTCCTCCCACTTCCAGAAGAAAAGCTAAAGATGACAGACATTATCCAAAAAGTCAAACAAATTGTCCTTAAGCTGGTTCTGATGGCAATGCTTCCCCAAGTTTCCAAGGCTGTGAATGGTTATGGGAAGAGAACATTCAGCTTTCTCCTGCAGAGGAGCTAACAGCTTCGAACTGCTGATCTTTCTGCTGGCAAGGCAACACACAACACTGTGGTTATGTCTCCTGTGATGGCCGTGCTATAGTTCAAAGCTACAGAGATAAACCAGGCCATGACATCCCTATTGCCTAAATCTTAAAGTTCCTTATACAGTGATCTGATTTAGATGTGATTCTAAATTACCTCTGTGGATTGAACTATTAGGGCCAAGAGAAAGAAAAGCAGGGAAGTAGTATATCAATTTTGGATATACATTTTCCTTCTTTTTAGCTTTAAAAGACCACATTGAAGAAAAAATTCAAACATTTATTTTAAAAAACTGAAACAGCATCTTAATACACTTCATTTAAAAAGCATCAGAGATGGAAAATACTTACCAAAAGTGTGACAAGTTGTTTCTCATCACAGTCTTCAATTACATCTATATTTAATTTCTCTTTAAGTTTCTAAAATGTGAAAGCAATTTAAGTATTAAATTCCTAAGAAGTGAGAAGATTTTTATTTGATTCCTCTACAATTAAAAGCAATTAAAATGATGCTGTGATGAGTCTTGCGACAAAGATGTATTTTGGTGACAAAGAAGATTTAAAGCATCTGACCATGAAAAGCTTTTATAGAATTGATTCCTCTATCTTTCCAAAATTAACAGAAGCTGTGTTTTTAAAAAGAAGCAGCGTGGGTTGTTTATATGTACGTGCTATGGGCTGAATCATGCCCACCTGAAAGTCCTGAGCCTTGCACCTGTAATACGACCTTGGAAATTGAACATGTCTTCAGGGGAGTTAACAGGTTTTACCTGAGTAAGATGAGTCCTAGTCCTTTCTGAGTGATATTTTAGAAAGGGATAAGAGACAAGATACACACACACACACACACACACACACAGAGAGAGAGAGAGAGAATGCAACGGCTGCCAGCAACCGGAAGAGACAAGTCAGGCTCTTCTCCTGAAGCAGCGTCGTGATACAGTCTACTGCTGCCCAGACACTGGGCTTGTAGTCTCCATATCTGTGAGACAATACATTTGTGTTCTTTAAAAAACTATCCACTTCACAATATTTTGTTGCAATAATTCTGAGCCATTGAAACAAAAAGGAGGAAAGGAGGAAAGAAGCAAAGGCAGGAGGAGGAAGAAGAAGAAGAGTAGCTTATATCTGTTTCTCTATTGTTATTGTTAGGTACCAATGAATCAGTTACGACTCATGTGAACAATGGATTGGAACTTTACCTGGTACTATCTTTATGGACTGCTAGGAAAACAAACAGATTCGTCCTGGAAAGGGTTAAACCGGGTGGCAACTTGGAGGCAAGGATTCCGAGGCTCTGTCTAACATACTTTGGACATGTTGTAAGGAGAGACCGGTCCTTGGAGAAAAACATCATGCTTGGGAGGGTAGAGGGACAGTGCAGGAGGGGAAGGCCCTCTATGAGGTAGATTGATTCAGTGACTGGGATAATCGGGATGGGAGTGTCAGAGACAGTGCGATTGGCACAGGACAGAGCAGAGTTTAGGACTGTTATACATAGGGTCCCTATGAGTCACAAACGACTCGACGGCACATAACAACAACAACAACATCCTTATGATCTAAAAAAAAAACAACACAGACAACAACAACAACAAAAAACCACACCAAAAAATAAAACACCAAAACCAAACTCTCTGTTGAGTCCCTGTGTCGGTCCATGGCATTGAAGGTCTTCCTCTCTTTTGCTGACCCTCGGCTTTCCCCAGTATGAGGTCTTTTTCTAAGCACTGGAGGAGCCACTTGACAACATGCCCAAAGTACATAAAGATGAACCTTTACCTCCTTGGCCCTGAGGAGCTCCTGGGTTGCATTTTCTTGAAGGCAAGTTTGTTTGTTCTTCTGGTAGTCGAGGGGGTAGTCATCACTCTTTGCCAATATTACAATTCAAAAGAAATAATTCCTTTAATCCTCCCAGCCATTTCTCCTCAACATCGCAAACTCTCAAATCAACCTTCTCTTTAACCTCCAAACCAACCCCTGAAACCAACTCAACACAACACAATACACCAAACAACAAAACCACACTGACACACACTGTCTAAAAGTTAGGTAAGGACAAGGAACGGAAGGCGTGGGTGGTATATTTCCCTTTATGTTATGATGATTAAAATGAAGCACTCACTCACTCCCTCATCATCCACGAGGTTGATCTTTTGGCCACATGACTTGATTTGACCAATCAGAAGACTTATGAATGTGATATGAACAAAGACTTGAAATATGCAGCCATGGTTAAGCTTGCTCGCCTGTATTTCTCCATCACTATGAGAGCATTAGTCAGGCCCTGCTGGCTTAAGAAGGCTATGAGACACATAGAACAAATCTAGGTCCAATTTAGAACCTGGAGTCAAGCACAACCTAGATCAATAAAGTCTGATCAACCTACTAGTAAATGAGTCAGGATTAAATGCTTATTTTTTTAACCCCACCGGGGCACATTGATACGTAGCACCATTATAGCAATAGCTTCCTGATACATTTCCCTTCCTAAAAGTTCCCCCACCCCCCCAGGCTTTACTGCCCTGGCTTCTATGGGTTCAAGAGCTTTTACAGCAAAGCAGTTTGGAAGACCAATAAGAATGTGTATATGCTGGGCCCTTAGGCTCTCCCACTGGTCTCTGCCTTCTGTGAAGAGGAGCTGAAGTTCCAAACTAAACCCATTGCTTCCCATCTGTCAGACCCCTGGGTAAACAGGTGAGTTCCAGAAACACTCTTTGGATATGGCCTAATGCTTGCAAGACTGAATGCCCCCTTACCAGTATGGACTCCAGTTCCTCAGGAGTGGCCTTGGTATGGTTCATGAGCATTTCCTGAGCAATGTCTTTTCTGTTTTCTAGTTTATTCATCTTCTCATAGGTGTCAGTATTTAAAAGAGACCATCCAAGAAATTGTGTGAGAGTCTGAAATGGATAAAAGGAGCTTCAGATATTCTAAAATTAGCTGCAAAGTGATTTACCTGCAGGCATCCCTATCAGTCAATCCCTTTTCCATTATCAACAACTCCATTACTTGAAATCTGTTGCCTTTCTATAGGCAACTGCCCCCGAGGGTTTCCAAGGCTGGAAATCTTGTGGAAGCAGACAGCCGCACCTTTCTCTCAAAGAGTGGCTGGAAGGTTCAAACCACCAACCTTTGACTAATGGCTGTGTGTTTAACCACCACATTGCGGTCATTGTTGTTGTTAAGTACCATCAAGTTCGAACTAACAGTTGACACATCAGCGGGTTTTCAGTTGACACATGAGTGGGTTCTCAGAGGTAGCTAATCACATGAGTGGAGATTGTTCATCTTTCTTCTGCAGAGCAGCTGGTGGATTCAAACCCAGTACCTTTGGGTTGGCAGCACAACTCCTTACCATTAACCCCCCAGGGCTCTCTTCACTAGGACTGTATCACTAGGACTCTCTTAACACCTCTAGCATGTTTTAATCCAAGAATAAGCATAGTAATACTCAATCCCAGGCAATAAAACTCACTCAGCCTTTGCTTTTCATAGTGGTCTTCTGATTAGGAGCAAGTGATCAACCCGGAGCTTGTAGGCTCCACATTACAAGCTTGCCCCTCACTCCGGACTCAAATCTACTGAACTGGACTCTTCATACTAACAAGCTCTCCAGGTGGTTCCTGTGCACACTGACGTGTGAAGAGCTGGGAGGAAGGCCTCTTCAGGAGCATCTGTTCTGCCTACTGCTGCAACATGAAATCTCACCCTTGGCCGCTAATGTCTTTAAGAGTTGAACTAAAGTCTCCATGTTAATTCTTCTCAGGTGAAGTGAGTCTTGTCAGTCATTTTGACCTTGGTGTGACTATAGAATCCAAAACAGCTTTAGGAAAGGATGAATCACAAGAGATTTGGGAAGTTGGAAGAGCTAGAAAGACAACCTGGGAGGAGAGGAGAATTGTGAAGACTAACCACAGAGCTAACAGCTTCACCTGCTCACATCCGTTGTGAGTTACATAATTAAGCCTTCTGAAAATCATATACCAGTTTTCAGCCCTGGCTCTCAATGATCTCATGTATCAGAGTAGAATTATGTCCCACAGGATTTCCAATAGTTCCGTTTTTAAAAATAGATTACCAGGCCTGTCTACTAAGGTGTTTCAGTGTAGGATTGAACCTAGAACCTTTGGGTTAGCAGCCGAGCACACTAACCATTTGTGTAACCCAGGGACTTCTCTATAAAGCACACTAAGCCTATCTGAAGTTGTTAGGGGTTTTATTCCCCCCTTCACTAGCTAGTGTTATTACACTAATATGGGATGCAGGATTTGGGTTCATATTTGTTCACCACGGACACACACACTTCATTAGATGTAGCTGTTGTTGTTAGATGCCATGGAGTTGATCATGGCTCACAGTGACTCAGCTAGAAGCTGACCCTATCCTGCACCATTCCCACGGTCTCAGCCATGGTCAAACCCATTGCCAATCCATCTCCTTGAGGGTCTTAATTAAAGGAAAAGAATTATCCATATCTGGGGAATTAAAGCAGGAGCTGGGAATTGGGAAGGAGGGGAGTGAGAGCATGAAGGAGAAAAGACAGCAAGAGGGAGGATGGAGAGTTGGAAAGAGATTGAAATATCTCACAGTTTCTTCGTATTCTCAAAGTTTTTTATTAATTAAGTTGAAGTTTTCCACTTTGGTGAGAAGATTGGACTTTCCAGAAGTCAGAAAACAAAAGTGAGAAGAAGACAATATGCTGATTGCAACTATTTCTTCATTGTGCTTCAAAACTATTCTTCCAACAAAAGTCCAGAATAAGAGCTGCATAATAAAGTGATCTGGGCAGGGGAGGACAGGGACCGATTGTATAACAATGAAAGAACTTTTTCCCCCAAAGAAAAAAGTGATCTAGGGGATTGGGGAGCAGGGAGGAAATGTGTATCAATGAAGGATGGGAAACTCAAGTTCTTTATAAACTTTCATTAAAATCTCAGTTAAAAAAAAGAAGAAAAACAAACAAACCCCTACTCTTCCAGAATACAAAATAATCAAGTGTCTATCTACTCTTGTTTCACGCAGGGAGCTCTAGTGGCCTTGCTCATAAAAGGTGCGCCACTCGCCTGAGGGCAGTGCCTCTGGGCAGTTGAGATCCACCAGCTGATCCGCAGGTGAAGGAAGAGCAATCTCCTCCCTTGAGAGTTAAAGCCTCAGAAACCCACTGGAGGATCAGCGATGAGTTGGCTCTGATTGTACGGCGATGAGTCTGGTGGTTTCGTACATTTCATGTATCACCATTATTTTCGTACTGAACTTACCTCTGTAATGTGTTCATCATATTCGTCAAAAGGTTTTCCATCCTTCCTGTTGTAAAATGTAGCCACTCCCACAATATCTTCTTTCTTGTTGACAATAGGTAAGGACAGGACATTTTTAATGACCCAACCAGTTTCATCCACAGGTCCTTTCTGCAAGTAATTATATCACTTAGGTTGGTATTCTTTTTAAAAAACCTTATACATTCCAAAGTTACAGCATTAACTTATAACTACACAGAGAGTTCCTGCTTAGCAGTTACCCATTTTTTTCTCCAGTGATAACATTTTATGTAATATAGTACAGTATTCAAACCACATTAGACAGCTAAGATTAAAAAAATTAACAAAAACGTTTTGAAACAACAAATGTTGGTAAAGCTGTGAGGGAGTTGGATTCCTTTTCATTGCTGGTGGGAATGTAAAATGGCACAGCCTTTGTGGAAAAGAGCACGGTGGTTCCTCAAAAGAACTAACAATAGAGCTGTAATATGATGCAGAAATTCCATTCCTTGCTATAGACCCAAAAGTCTTAACAGCAAAGACTCAGAGAACTGTAGGCCAGTGTTCACTGCAACACTATACACAGTAACTATAAAGTGAAAACAATCTAAATGTCCATCAAGAAAAGAATGAATGAACCAGAAATGGATGATCAAGAAAAGAATGGATGCAGTCTGTACACACATTGAAATATGACTCAGCTAGGAAAAGAAATAAATGGTCTTGATGCATGCTATAAAATGACTGGAACATGAAGAAATTATGCTGAATAAAGTATAGTCAGTTCCAGAAAGAAACATATTTTATAACCTCATTTATATAAAAAAGAGAAGAAAAAGGCAAGAGTGTAGAGACCAAATGATTACCAGAGATGGGAAGGAGAGAGGGAAAAGGCAAGTGATGGTGATTAAGAAATCACATAGATTAAAGGGGTGGTGCACAACCAGTTAACACGGTTACTGTCAGTAACACACCTGTATAAAGCTGACCTGGTAGAAGTTGTGTGATAGACATGTTTACAACAACAACAAAACAAAAAAAGAGCACTGCTGGGGCCACTTACGTCCAATCAAAGATCTAACAGGATTCCATTCTTTTGGTGGTAGTTGGGGATCATGGTTTCATGGGACATAGCAGTTAACTGGCCTAATAATCTGTTTAGCACTTGTATTCTACCTCTGAGTTTATTTCATAGCACCTGGGGTCTTGAAAGCTTGCAGGTAGCTGTTCAAAGTGCAACAATCAATTTCTATTTGTCAAAAACAACATAAGAAGAAGGAAAATAAGGAATAGGAAGAGGATATGAAATGTGTCGCTAATTGCCTCCTTTGCCACGACACCAGAAGTGGATGGTGCCCAACTGCTATTATTATAAAGCATTTTAATCAAAGAGTCTATGGCAGAATTCTTGCACAAAGTGGGGAAATACAGAACAGAATTTCAAATTTGAAGGAATTCCAGACTTTCTGAAGCCAAGGAGGTGGATAAATCCCTGAAACTATTGCCCTAACATGATTTTTAAAGTCATGCAATATTATTCAAAGTGGGTGACCCTGGAGGACATTATGCTGAGTGAAATATCTCAGTCACAAGGGGACAAATACTGCATGGTGCCACTGTTGTAGAATGGGTCTGACATCAGGGTGGGGGTATGACAGAAAAAAAACTGGATAAATTACGTATATTGAAACAGATGAGGGAAAGAACAGATTAGAAGTGATATATGATTGAGTATTATGGTTAGCACAGGAATCCAGAATTAAGGTTGCATAGAGAAGTGTACTCGGGGTGGGGAGTGGGGGGAAGGGACGTGGGAATTGTATACTAATGAAGGAACTTTTTTTCTTTTTTATTTTTTTTTCTCTCTTCGGAGGGGGAAGCGAGCTGGTGGGGAGGAGTGGACAGGGAGAAAATGGAGGCAATGAATGAATGGAAATCCAAAGCCTCTGTAAAAAAAAAACACAAACATACATACATAATAAAAAAGACAAAAAAAAGGAAAAAAGTTTGAATTAAAAATATCTCCTGCAGTTTTTGGATGGTTGGTTTGTTCTTTAGGTTAAGCTATTTCATTTTTAAAAAATATTTATTTTATATTGGTTTGGGAACAAAGTTCATATACATTGTATTTCACATTATTCTTCATCCACATTGCACTTTATTTAATCACCCCAATTCATTATTAATCAATTGCTTGTCATACATCTGAGAGTGGGACAGTAACTAGGGATGACAAAAGAAGAACTGATTCCTTTGAGTTGTGGTTTGGAGAAGAGTATGAAACATACCATGGACTGTCAAGAGAACAAACAGGTCTGCCCTGGAGAAAGAGAAACAAAGGTGCTCCTTGGAAGCAAGGACTGTGGACATATGCTCTTTGTAAATCTCCTATAAGTAGTTATCCATATAGGGTCTAAGTTTAATAGCAAATTGAGAGACTAGATAAAAAGACTAGACCTTAAAGAACATTGAGTTTATGTTAATGAGTGAGCAACAATCCAGAAAAGGAGGGTGAGAATGGTCGCACAACTGGAAGAATGTTGTCAATGTCACTGAACTGTACATGTATAAATGGTTGAATTAGTGTGCATTTTGCTACACATATTTATAATGACAGAAGCTCTGGTGGTTTAAAGCTTTGTGCTGCCAATCCAAAGACAGGTGGTTCCAATTTCTCCCTGCCCTGAGGGAGAAAGATAGGCAATCTCCTCCTGTGTGATTTACAGCTTCTGAAAACCCACTGGAGGGGCGGCTAAGAGTCATTTCTTACTTGACAGCACAAAACAACAACATTCTCAATGACGACAAAACCATTTTTAAAAATTACAACTAGGATATTGACATTGGTATAATCTACAGAGTTTAGTAAGATTTTATCAGTTTTACATGTTCTTGGGAAATCAAACGATATATTGCATCAGACAAGCCTGCAAAAGATCCTTTAAAGGTTTAAAAAGCAAAACTATTGACAATTTCCTCCTGTACCAGTCAGAACTGATTTGACGGTACACACGCACAAAAATAATAAAATAAAAATACCAAAAAAAAAAGCAAAACTATCACTTTGATGACCAACGTGCCCCTGACAAAATTGTGATCTTTTCAATTGCCTTATATGCATATGAAACCTGGCCAAAGAAAAAGGAAGACAGAAGAATCCATGCATTCAAATTGGAATGTTTGCAAAGCACATTGAAGAGACTGTGGACTGCCAGCAACCCATTGCCATGGAGATGATTCTGACTCATAACGACCCTATAGAGATTGCCAGAGGAAGGAACTGATCTGAGAAAAAATACAACTACATCACTCCTTAGAAACAGAGATGGTGAGCTGTCAGGGGGCATCAACCACTAGATAAAGAAAGACATCAAATAAGGGATGTCTCTCCCTTGAAAACAAGGGAAGCCCTTAATGAGACTGACTGACATGGAAGCCAAGACAATGGAGCAGATTCTGGGGGGCAGAGAGAAAAGTGCAATATGTCAATGATCATGAAGATTTTGCTGGGCCCAGCTGTTTGTTACAGATAAGATCATGTGAGTTGGAGGTAACAACAACAGCCTATGCTTATGACTAGAAAGCATTTGAATTTCTAGAAAAATGTATCATGTATGTAAAGTGTGTGCAGCCACCACTAGAATAAAAATACACAATTATTTTATCACACAAGGTTCCTTCATTGTACCTCTCTATAACCACCACCGCTACTTGGGTTGCTCTTACTTGAATTGAAGAAAGCACTCTTTTGGCTCCTAAGATGTACAGCTCTCACTCTGTCAGCAGATCATAGCTAGGACCCTACAACCATATTGCTGCAGCCTATCCAACCACGTGTGCTTGAACCAAGAATGTAAGCTCTGGCAGTCAGAACTTCTCTTTATTCCCCTAGTTGGAGGGGTGAGGACTGCTCCCTGTAATTCTTATCTTTGTGTTAACTCAGTGTCCCCTGCCAAGGCCATCACTAAGAGGATTCTGGAGACTGACCACCCACCCCCCAACATTGTCAGAAGGAGTGACACCAACATCTCCCCAGGGTCTGTGAAAGTGGTGGCTGCAGGTAGACTGGAACTCTAGGAAGAGTGATCGTCAAGGCAATGTAGTCAGTAGGCTTGGAGTCACCTGCCACTCAGTGCAGAGCAAGGGTGCAGGCAGGTATGTGGTTCCACCATGGAGCAGGGAAGAGGGTCTCTGCCTTGGCCAACAGTAGAATGGAGAAGCCAAGGGGAGCCTAAGGGAGGGGGGATGGGAGGGATGAGGCCTCTTAACACAGCCCTTGACCCTGTGTGGGAGCAGGGTCAGGCTGGAGGTTCTATCCATTGGGTACAGAGTACTCACCAGCTAGCCTGCCTACACAAGGGTGGGATATGTGGTACCGTGATTTTCCGCATTGAGTGACACCAGTCCTGTGACACCACTGTTCCATATATTTCCTGTCTCCCAGCACTTCCCGAACTGTTTTCTGGCACTACATTTTCTGTGGAAAGAAAGGCTGTGGTTTCTGTTTTCCTGATGGATCCACTCTGACAGCCTGTGTGCGATGGTGCGTACACCAGCAAACATAGGACAAAACCCTGATTTCTCTGAGGGAATGAGGCTGGGGGCTGGAGATGCAAAGAGTGAATAAATCGCAGGCCCTAATCTCATGATGTTTAAGGTTTTAACTGGGGGATGCAGACACAAAAGGTTCAGAGTGTTCCTCAAAATGTGGCCTGAGCACCACCTGCAATAATGCAACAGATTTTTTGAGCTTGTTTTATAATAATCTGTGGGCAGTAGGGGAGGAATGTACATCTTAAATAAGTTCTCCAGGTGATTCTAATGCCCTATGACGTCTGGGAACCAGGGAGCAGCATCTGCAGAGCGTGTAGCTAAGACATAATTAGCCACTTGACAGACCACAGTGTTTGGTCTGGCCTTCTGCCTCTCCCAGATGGTTCAGTCATCTTTAGAAGCCCAGGTTGCCTCACCTTCTCCAGGAAGCCTTCAACTCATATGAATGTTTTCCCCCAGAATTCCAGCAGCACTTACTACCCAGACCACACAAGTTAGATTTAGATGTTTCTAAATGTCTCAGAATATTTTGTACCTGAAGGTTACTTTCTAAACTTAATAAAGAAGTTTCAAATTCCACGTAACTTCTGAGATAGGGCTGGGCATATTATACCAACTCAGAGATATTGGGTTGATTCTAATTCATAGCAACCCTTTTGGACAGAGTTGGACCACCTCATGGTTCCAAGGCTTATGACTAGGACATCTTTCTCCCACTGAATGGCTGGTAGACTTTAATAGCTGACCTTCTGGATAACAACCAAAAGTAGCTTTTTACAGTGTTTCCAGCACCCTTTGGACACACAACAGATGTTCCACAAACAAGGATCTGTTAATTGAAAGTCTAGTCCTTATGCTTAGAATGAAAAGCAGAAAAACAAAATCTCAGTGGTATTGTTCATTACATGGTGTGCTATTAACTAAAAAGTCAGCAGTTCAAATCCACCAGCTGTTACTCAGGAGAAAGAGAGGCAGTCTTGTCTAATACTGTCTCTATAATAAAAATATAAAGACTCAGAAAGCTGATAGAAGTTTCCTATGGGTTGGGATAAATTCAGCTACAGTGGAGATGGTTAAGCAGGGTCCCTGGCTGGTGCAAACAACATCCTTGATTACTAACCCATCCAGAAGTACTGTGACCCTCTTTTGAAAAATCAGCCATAGAGGATTCTATGGATCATGGCTTTACCCTGACACAATGGAGAACCCTTGGCAACTGGTTTCTGTTAAGGGTCAAAGGTTAGGAAAAGATAAGTGCACACTATTGTTGCTATAACATTTAGTTAATTCTAAACACAATAGCATTAGGTGCAACAGATCAACACGACCTTGCCTGATCCTGAAGCCTCCTCACCACCTCCTCTGTGTTTCAGCCTCTTGTTAGTCACTATGTCAATTTATTTCATTAAGGGTTTTTCTCCTCGTTTGCTGCTCTCTACTTCCAATCATGATGTCCTCCAGGGTTGGTACCTCCAGATAGCACGCCTGAAGTATGTGAGGTGATGTTTATTCTTCTTTTTAAGGAGCACACTGCCCATTCAGGGCACATTGGTTTTGTTGTTGTTGTATGCTGTCAAGTCAGAATTGACTCATAGCTCACCCTCCAGCAGCTCAGAGAAAATAAATCTCACAGGAGGAGATTGCCCATCTTTCTCCCATAGAGCGTTTGGTGAATTTGAACCCTGATCTTTGTGATTGCAACGTGGTTTCTTACCACTAGGCCTCCAGAGCTCCTTCATGCAGTGCATAGTGGTTCTCAAAGGCATTTAGTAGAAGGCTTGGTCATCACTGGAAATACTTGAAAACAGTTATGTATTTAATACCATCAAATAGACTAGAGACAGAAGCAACAGCAGACACTAGATTATAATACACCTGTGCCGAAGGGAAAAGTATGCATGTAAAGTTTAGCAGGCTTCAAAATCAGCTTTCCTGATTACTCAGTTCTTCTGAAAGTTCTCACTTGCTATCTGTTTATATATTTTGCCATTAGCTAGAGCCTGTTGTAAGGTGAATTATAAGTGTTTATGAGTTAAAAATTAAAACAGAGAAAATCTCTACCTTTTTTGTTTTCATATGAATTCTCCCCCCCCCCATTGATGTTAAAAGAAAACTGACCTCTAGATTAACTTCAAGTGATGCTCTAATGGATAGATTAATGCCCTTCAAAGACATCCTCATCCTAATTCCTGGGACCTGTGAACATCTTTCTTTATACAGCGAAGGAGAATCAAAGCAGTAGATGGAATTAAAGTTGCTAATTAGTTAACCTTAAGTTAGATACTGGATCATCCAGGAGGTTCAAAGTTATTACAATAGTCCTTACAGGCAGAAAAGACAGAGTCAGAACCAGAGAAAGAGAGAAACAACACAGAAGCAAGATCAGAGGAAGGAGGGGTTTTGCTTTGAAAATGAAGAGGTCAGGAGTCAGAGAATGTGGGAGGCTTCTGGAACCTCGAAAAGAAAGGGACATGGCATGGATTCTTGTCTATAGTTTTTGGAGAGGAACGTGGCTCTCCTGAAACCTTGACATTATCCCAGAGATACTTACTGGTTTTGGTAGATCTGAGAGAAAATTTCTGACACAGAAATTAGGAGACAATAAATATGTTGTGGTAAGACTCCAAACTTGCAGCCATTACTGGAGCAATAGGAAACTAATACAAGCACCATGTTCCCAAGAAATGTGGTTGAGAACTGTATTATTTGCACGTTTGATCCCTTCAACAGTAGCTTATTCTGGCTTATTGGCTTCTCCATTAAACTCAACAGGTGAAAAAAGTTGTGAGACCCAAGGTGGGGATGAACAGGTGGAGAGACAGAAGGTAGGGCCCAGAACAAGAGGGTGAGCTGGAGAGAAAGCCATTTCACCTGTAACTTGATGGAATGACACGCAGGACCATGTCTGTGAAGCGCTGGGGGAAGAGAGTGCAACCGTGATGCAGGGTGAGAAGAAATGGAAGGCAGGACTGCGGGGTGGAAGCGGTACAGTTCTGAAGCGTTCACAGCTCCACTTGGGAGGGTCAACAGCTTGCTCAGAGGTGGTCAGTCTCATGGGAGGACACCTACGAGGGTCAAAGTTGACTTCAGAGGCGGCGGGGAGTCTTCAGGTATGGAATTGCCTCAGGGTCCCTGCTGTGTCTTGGGAGCAGGGCTTCAGAGTGGGTTTCAGAGCATTGCAATCCCTGGACAGATGTCCTTCTCATGGATGAAGATCTGAGAAGGGCATTGGCATGAACAGTGAACACACTGATGCTTCCTGGACAGCTGAGAAACCTCTACAAACTGGACATTTATCCCACAGTCGAGATACCCTGAGGCCTTTGACCTCTTCTCTGTTGACAGGGTAGCTCTAATGAAAGTGGGATACCCCTAACCTAACCTAGGAGAGCAGTCTGGGCTTCTGGGCTAGCTCCATTCTCATTTTAAACAACAGCGGCTTCAGGAGAGGATCCTTGATGGATTTAGCCACTAGAGAGAGATCCCAAAACTCCAGTAAGATTTTCCCCTTGAAAACAGGATAGTTAGAGTAAGCTATAGGGAACTTTTGCTGAGAAAACCACCAAAAGGGCTGACTTCAGGATACAGGATGCACCCAAGGAGCACTCACTGTTTTAGCCACTAGATGATCAGCGACAGAAGAGAATTGAGAAGTGGTGCCCATGCCAGAGTGACAAACGCCGTATCTCCCTCTATCTTCTCCCCCCTCCTTTCCTCATTCCACAGCTTCTCCCTTCCCTGAAGAATCTGCCACATGGTGGCTGCTGGTCCAGCTGGTAAGAGTGGGTCCTGAGCACGTTCATAGTTACCTGAAATGTGAAGTATTCATCCTCGGGAGCATTCATCATGTTACAGATCTGCAAAGCAAGAGGAGACAGAAGTCCTTCAGAAGCAACTCGTGCAGGAGCCAGTAAACCCACCAACAGGCGAAGGGAGAACCCCAGAGAGGTTCTCTCATGTCTACTGACTGCTCACTGGAAAATTCTTCATCCTAAACCTTAGTTAGCAGGGTTTGCTGACCACTCATTGACATTCATGCCTCTTCTGCTCATTGGGTCATTTGGGTACCATTTAGCAGAAACAGCACTGTAATCCCAACGGTGTGCCGTTAGAATCCACGGCTCCTCCATGAGAGAACAATGGGCCATCTCCCCTTGCACAATTTACTGCCTCTGAAAACCCACTGGAGGCTCAGTTACTGGTCCATTCTGACTCAATGGTACACAACAACGACTCTTCCCTACTCTCCCAGCCTCCGAGGGTTCCCCTTCCAAAGTCAAAGCAGTTAGCTATCCAGACCAAGGAAGGGAGCAGGCTGAATAGAAAGACAACTTTGCTGGAACCCCCTAGACCGTGGCCTTCAAGTTTGGAACGGAATTCACCCTTGTAGCTCAACTTGCAGTCAAACTACAGACTGACCTATACAGAGAACAATGACACCCAGGGAGGCACGTACACCTTCAAACAACAACAATATGAAGTCTGAAGGGGCAACACTTGCCCACAGATAAAGCTCAGCAGGCAAGATGAGACAGGAAAGAAGGATCAAGTAAACACAAGGAGGAAGGAGAAGAGTGCTGAAGCATTGTGTGGACTGCAGTCAACAGTGTGAAATAAAATGTGCGTGAATTATTGAATGGAAAGTATTTGTTCCCGTAAACTTTCAACAACACCAGAGGGAGAGGGAGAGGGAGAGGAGGAGGG
>NW_006399757.1:37280217-37373968 GCF_000299155.1 Elephantulus edwardii | reverse complement strand
GGGAGGGAGAGAGAACTAGAGGGTGCGGGCAGGGAGACCACTTCACTGAGCACAGGTGGGAATTTTTGTTACTTGTGTTTTGGTGATTTTTTTTTTCATGTGAGATTTAGCTTGGAAGGAGCTGGCTTAGAGCAGAGGAGGCAGAGAATGCTGATCTTTTCATTTCACCAAATGAAATTCATTTTAAGTACTAGAAATTCAGATATTATCGCCCAAACCTGTAAAGACATCTTTTTTTAAATCATTTTGAAACATCTGCACTTCTGGTTATATGTATCTTCTCATCAGTATTATAAAAGATACTGAAAGTGATAGCATTTTAAAGCTGGAAAGAACTTCAGAAACTGAGTTCAACATATTCCTTTTAAAGAAGAGGAAAAAGAATCCCTAAGAGATTAATTTCCCTCCCTCCCCCAAATCCATTGGATAAAACTAGAACTGAGGGTCCTGGGAAATCAGTTTTCTTGAGGGAAAGGAGAAAGTGGACGGATCTATAGCATATGGCAATTTCTCTGGTGTAAATATTCCATTGAACTAGTTACAGCAATGGGCTTATTTATGGCAGAGATTGAGAGGATGGCACAGGGCAAGGGCGAGGTGTCAATCTGTTGAAACTTGTGATCACTGAGTCACCATGAATCATAGCTAATTTGAGGGCACCTAAAACCAACAGCAACATGACAACAAATATTCCTGCCATGAGTGCTTTCAAGCTGCCAGCCATTTGACAACCAGCTCAAAAAATTCCTGTAATTTAATTTTGTGAACCTATTCTGAGTGGGCTTCCAATGTGCCTTTTCTCCAATGTCCACCAGTCCCCCTCAGTCCAGGGTGTTTCCTGAGAGATGAAACCACATTAACTCTTTTTCTATTATTCTTACAAGGCAAATGGAATAGTATTTCAAAGCTTTTATTGACATTTACAACCCAAGAATTTAAAGACTCTTTTGTGTCCTTCTATGAATTTCATGATCTAATTTGGGTTAATTGAAGTGCCTTGAAGAGTCATAAAGCAGCTTATTTCAATTTTCTAAACTTTCTATCAGCAAGCTTCTAGGAGACATTGATATTTCTATCCATCACGGCCTTAGAGGTCAAAGCTTTTACATCAATACTCAAAATTAATCTCTCTCTGCATTTAATTTTTCTTTCCAGTTAGTCTAGCCCCGATTTAATTACTCCAATTCTAAAAATGTACTTTGTACTACTTCTTTGTTTGTAATTTCTAATGTTTTCCACCGTCAGAAATCACTAAACTGGAAACTGCCATCTTCTCATTAAGAGCTGGAATTTGCTGGCTCAATGAAAACGCATTTGCACGTCTGCCTTGGAAAGGTGTAGGATGTTCCCTAGAGGCAAGGATGGTGAAACTTCACCTTACGTACTTTGAGCATGTTGTCCGGAGGGGCCAGTCTGGAAAAAGACATTATGCTTAGAAAAATAGAGTCAGAGAAAGAGAGGAAGACTCTCAGTAAGATGGACGGACACAGTGACTGCAACCATGACTGGGTAGAGCAGGATTGGACAAGATTTCCATATGCTGTTCATAGAGTTACGATGAGTCATATGTGACTGGAGGGCACCTAACAACGAGCATGCACATGCTTTCTAAACCCAGTGAGACCTATTGGATTCCACTGACAAGGACGTCTGGGCAGGTCACACTAGAATCTGTTTACTCTCTATTTAAAAAGCCTTCATGAGAAGACTGGCATCAAAGGAGATATTTTAAAGTTACAAGGTTACAAGGCAAAAGTTTCAAATACTTTTGTTGTTGTTGTTGTTAAGTATCGTCGAGTCACAGGCGACTCATAGTGACCCTATGAACGAAAGTCCTGAACACACCTGTGTAACTTTCATCCTCTCTCCAGGTTCATAGGGTTTCCAGAGGCAAGCTATTATGGAAGTGGATGCCACTCCTGCTTCCAACAAATAGTTTTAGGAAAGTATATATGTAATTTATATATATATGTATTTATATATTTTTTTATATATGTGTGTAATTTTATATCTGCATATTTATATATATGTATGTTTTATATATATGTATATTTATATATGCATGTATGTATATACACACACACTTTGATTTAAAATTCTAGAATTTTTTTTACTCTCATCATTTATTTGATTACAAGTAATGCTGAACACTTTTTTCCCTGCACTCTTGGATTTCATATCTATTTTTGTCATATATATATTTATGTATATTTAATTATGCATCTTTTTCTAATGTCTAGAAAAGCTTTGGTATAGTCGGTAGGGAGCTGCCTTGCTAACATGAAAGCTGTTCCGTTCTATTGCTTTGAATTCACCAGCAGCTCCTCAAGAGAAAGATGAGCAATTTCCTCACTGGCAATTTACTCAATGGAGGGTAATTATAAATCAGTTCTGACTTGAGAGTAATTAGTTTTATTTCTTAAATCATTAGGTTAACGAGCTCATTTCACAGATGTGAACCTAAAAACCCAGAGAAGTCAAGGGATTTGCTCAGGGGCATATTACCCAATAAGAGAGGTAAGCACATATTACTTGTACTACATACTAACAGTTTCATGTGAAACTTTTCACTATAGATTAGTATATAAAGACAGGTAAACCCATTCTACAGATTGTTCTCTCCCCTTCGGGGATTGTAGATTTGAAATGAGACTTCAATTCGGTTGGAAACTGCTGTGGGGTTTGGAGAGACAGATAGCAGCCATACGTAGATGCAGAATCCTTGATGTGTGAAAAATGTCAAATTGTTTAATATAGATTAGTAAGTAAACACAAATTCATGCTTACTTTGCTTATTAGGTATTCTGGCACTGGATTTGCCCAAGGTCAAGAGACAAAGGGGGACATTTTTATCTCCTTTATCAACTCCTAATGGGCTTGCTAGAGATACACTAGCCCAAAAGCTACCCTTTTCTGGTGGATCATTTGCACAAGTGGGTCCCAGAGAGAAGCACAGATAATCTCTTCCTGTGTGATTCACAGCCTTGGAAATCCAATGGAAAGTGAGCTATGAATCGGTTCTAACTGGACATTAATCACTACCTGGAGTTTTGAGGTTTTATCAGCTCAGTACACTTGACATTGCTGTCTGGGGCTAAGTTCTTGGTTTCTCTTTTTTTGTCAGTAATTTTCCAAGCTTCAGAAGCCTTGACTGAAGTAGCTCTACTTGGGACATGATTAAATCCAGCAAGAAGCAAGGTGTGGCTGCAGATTAAGAAACTGGAGGATGGATGAACCTTTCTCGTGTTGACCAAATATTTTAATTTAGAATTTTGAAGTCTTCAGTTAACTTATGTACAACTTACCAAGATTCTTTTCACCTTTGGTCCTGAACTGAAGAAATAGATAATGGACCCTGATTTGGCACATTCCTCTTCTCTCGCTCTCTCTTTCTCTCTCCCCTCCCCGTGTGTGTGTGTGTGTGTGTGTGTGTGTGTGTGAGAGAGAGAGAGAGAGAAAGAGAGCGAGAGAGAGCGCACACTCATGTGTGCACAAGTAAGACTTTCATAAAGTATTACTTAAACTGTGAATGTATTCAATAACTTACAAATCCATTTTCAGCAACATACGTAGGCAACCCACTAACGAAAGTCCAGTGGTCCGCAGGGGGTGTCCTTTAAGAAGAGTAAAAGAAAGAATCATTGTTAAACAGGCAAATGTTACAAAGGTAAGAATGACAACTCGTGTGGCCACTTCGTTTCAGTACTCACGGGATCACTTTGATCTCTTCTTTTCCATGTAAAATGTAGTCAATGACTTTATAAAAGTTTATTTCCTAAGGGGAGAAAGGGAGATGGTGAGAATACTATTATTTTCCATGGAAAACATTTCTAGTTGAGGACTTTATAATTTAAAACATCAATTCATCATTCTATTAACATCATTTCAAAAAGGATCTCCCTAATAATATTTTCTCCCTGCAGAAGAAAAATTCTCACACCTGAGTCCTTCCCCTGCGGTTGGAACCAACTCAACCCTGAGCCTCCAGCACGTTTCTGAGAATGCAAACCACACAGGAGGAGAGATGGGCCATCCTTTTCCCATCGAGCTGCTGGTGGATTCAAGCCACCAGCAAGTATTTCTTTGGGTTCAGCAGCCTAAGGAACTACACTACCAGAGCTCCTTTAATAGAAATGATCAAGCTTAAACTAAAAATGTTATTGTCTACTTAGACACAAACTTTCATTTTTAGGAGTTGAATTCAGTCAAACAGCTTTTGGAGGTGGGGAGGAGAGGTGGAGGATCTTTAGCTTTCAAATCACCAGCTAGTCTATGTGTTTGTTAACACTGTTAATGGGTTCCTTTCTGTTGTTTAGAAAGACCTTATAGTGAAAACTTCACTAGAACAAATCATGTCATTTCTCCACCTTGGTTAATGTTTCTAC
Source organism: Elephantulus edwardii (assembly GCF_000299155.1). Classification (NCBI taxonomy): domain Eukaryota; kingdom Metazoa; phylum Chordata; class Mammalia; order Macroscelidea; family Macroscelididae; genus Elephantulus; species Elephantulus edwardii. The sequence continues at coordinate 37,369,583 of NW_006399757.1, read as the reverse complement.
TTCCATTTGTACAATGAAAACCTGAACCCCCTCTGTTGCTGTTGATGATGAGTACCAACAAGCCGGCACACAACCCACAGCTGACCTGCCTGTGGTTTCCTCAGGCCATAAATCATACAGGAGGAGACTGCCTGTCTATCTCCTGTGGAGCAGCTGGTGGATCAGAAGCAGCACAGCTTCTTATCGCTAGGCCACCAGAGCACTTTTAAAGTTCTGGTGGCCTAGTGGCAAAAAGCTGTACTGCAATCCTGAAGGCACACAGTTTGACGCCAGCAGCTACTCCACAGGAGAAGGATGGGCAGTCTCCTCCTTGCAATTAACTGTCTCTGAAAACCTATCCGAGCATCGGCTATGAGTTGGTTCCGACTCTGTGGTACACAACAACAACAGCACTGGCTAATTTAAACAGGTTTCTCCGAAAAAAAGGATCCAACCAACAGTCAAAATTGACAGGGACTTGAGAAATAGTTCATCTGTTTCTTTTGGCAGATGATGAAGCTAAGGCCTAGACACATTCCATCCCATGACCTTCCCTCTGCTGTGTGCTGGGATGCTGTGGTGAGTAACACAAATACAAGTCCTGGGAGAAACGAAACCTAACTCAATTATTCCCTGGAGATTTCAGTTCTGTAGAAGGGCAATTGTGTGTGTTTAAAAAGCTGCTCAAGAAGCTTTGATGGATTCTTATGTAGTGGTAACCACTGATCTACCGACCTTGACTCTACAGGACACAAAAATGGTAAAGGCAAAGGCTACCCAGGTGGCTTGGGACACAACTAAAACTTGAACCTCAAATTCCTCATCCAGAGCACTTTCTGCTTCTCCAGGATCTCAGAGACTGCCAGGATCCCAGGGCTTGCCAGGCCAGCATTCATTTCTCAAAGCATCATTGCCTCGTAATGTTAGCACCTGAACACCATAGAGATATTATCAAGGACCATGGTTGCACTTACTCTGCCATCTGGTGTCTTTGGCCCTTTATAAGGCTCAGCTTCTCCAAGTTTGATTGGCCATTCATCATAGAATTCCTGGAGAAAATTATATTTAGCATTATATGATGTTTAATTATACTATGCTGTGTCATTATGTGCTGTTAAGTCACCTGCAACACATAGCGACGCTATGTACAACAATTCTGAAGACTGCCCGTTCTGAGCCAGACTCACTGACTCTGGCACACTTAATCCCATCGACCCAGTTATTGTGTCAATCCATCTCCTCTGTTATCTTTCTCTCCTATGCTGTCCCTTTACCTTTCCAAGCATGATGTCCTTCTCCAGGGACTGATCCCTCCTGGCCACATGCCCAAAGTATTTAAGACGGAACTTCAAAATCATTGCCTCCAAGGAAAAATTTGGTGCACCCTCTCCAAGACAGACCTATTTGTTCTTCTAGCAGTCCAGAGAATGTTCAGTACTCTTCTCCAGCACCACAACTCAAAGGTATCAATTCTTCTTCTGTCATCTTTACTTATTTATTTACATCCGGCTTTCTGGTGCATAGTATATAATTGGGAAGACCATGGCTTGGATAGGGCACACCTTAGTCATTGTTCCTCAGCACTCTGGAGAAGCCCCTGACAGGAGACTTCATCAGTGCAACTAGGTGGGGTTTTTTTGTTTTTGTTTTTTGTTTTGTTTTTTTTTTCCAATTTCCTGACTGCTTGTGCTAAAAGTGTTGATTGTAGAGCTGAGTAAGATGTAACTGTTAACAACCTCAATCTCTTCTCCATATATCATGAAGCTGCCAGTTGGCCCAGTGGTGAGAATCTTTGTCTTCTTGATGTTTAGCTTCATTCAATCTATATTGAAGACTACAGTTTCCTTGACCTTCTGCAGCAAATGCTTCAGGTCCTCCTCAGTTTTGGCAAGCAAGGTTGTGTCATCTGCATAGTGCAAGTTGTTGATGAGTCTTCCTCCAATATTGATGATAATATCTTAATTTCTTTCACCATTGCATAATGCATGCTATCACTTACTCTTTTGGGTTCTAATGTGTAAGAGAGTATGAGATGACACAGAATAGGGAAGGACAGGGAAGGGTTCAGGTTGGCTGTTCATAAGGTCGTTATGAGTCATACACAACTCCATGGAAACTAACAACATCAACAACAACAATAATAAAAAGACAAAATGTATTATATAAACTAATTGCACTAAGTTGGGTTATTATTGTTTAGCAATAAATAAATCAATATTTTATTCTATAGTTTGTATTTTATTACAATATCATATTAATTTATAAGTATATTTTCTGGAAGATATATTTAACATATGCTTTTATATTTATATTCTGTTCTATGACTCCATCTCATTGGAATTTTATCTGTTTTCATATTTTGTTTTAAAGTATGTGATATAGGCATTTTAGAGGCAGAAAAGAGCTTCCCAGAGATACTGCTTATCAACTAGTGACTATGAATAATCAATTTCATCTTAATTAGGGATAGTAATAGAATTATACCTAAAGAGTAAGTATCCACACTATAAAGAACAATATATAAGAAACCCTTATCTGAGACATAGTTAAAAGTACTCATTATAGCAGCTCTTCATAAACAATCTAAATACATGTATGTTTAGAAGTAAGAAGCAAGACCAAGGTCATACATACCGGCCAACACTGTTGGCTGGCTTACCCAATATTCATTTTTCCCCATGTTTTTTGCTAACAGAACTAGTACATGTTTGACACTCTTTATATATAATATCTTTAATCCTTACAACTGATGACATTGACATCCTTATTTTCTGGATAAGGAAATCAAGAGTCAGAGAGGTTAAAAACAAAGTCTTGTTGGACACAGATATCCAGGAAGTGGCAAAGCCAAGATCCAACCCTAAATCTTTTTTAGTTCCAAAATACATGCTTTTGCCTTTGCAACATGCTTTCTTGACTATTGGTTCTTGTGATCTACCATGAATGATTATCCAAATGTTGTTGTTGTATACTGTGCAGTCAGAATCAACTCATAGCTGACCTTCCAGTGGGTTTTCAGAGACAGCAAATGGCATGGGAGGAGATTACCCATGGTTCTTTACAAGGAGCAGCTGGTGGATTCGAACCACATGCCTTCGGGTTCATAGTACAACTCTTGTAATGGGTCTGTTCAGATGTTCAGTTTCAGTCTGTGTCAGTTTAGGTAGGTTGTGTTTTTCTAAGTATTTGTCCATTTCCTCTAGATTTTCATATTTGTTTGAGTATAGTTTTTCATAGTATTCTAATGTTAGCTTTTTTGTTTTAGTTGGGTCTGTTGTGATGTTGCCTGATTCATCTCTTATTCGGATTATTTGTGTCTTCTCTCTCTTTTCTTTTGTGAGTTTTGCTAGTGGTTTTTCGATTTTGTTGACCTTTTCAAAGAACCAACTCCTAGTTTTGTTGATAGTTTCAATTGTTTTTCTGTTTTCTATTTCGTTTATTTCTGCTCTTGTTTTTATAATTTCAGTTTTTTTAGAGGGTGTCGGGTTTTCTTGCTGTTCTTTTTCAATTTGCTGGAGATATTGGGTTAGAGAGTCAATAGTCTGTTTTTCCTGTCTTTTGATGTGTTCATAGTGCAACTCTTTACAATCTAGGCCACCACAGCTCCCTGCTTACTTAAGCAGCTTATCTATTTTCCAGTGTCTCACATTTCATGTCTTTTATAGGTGATTGTAGGGGAGGCAAAAATTTATGAAACAAGGACCTTCTCTTTGGTCATGTCCAGCAGTCCGATGGAGTACCGCTCACAGTTGAGGTACGTTCTAACTGTGTAGAGGGCTTTGTGAAACTGTCGCTCAACGTCAGTGAGCTCTTCAAAGACTTTGTTGGCTGACCACATAAGGATCTGAAAGTAGATAATAACAAGAAAAGAGAACAAAATGCTCAAAAATGATATAGAGCAACACAATAAAGTAATAGAACGTTTGACAGAAGAAAGAAAAAGTGCATTAATAAAATACATAATTTGAAAATACATTCTTTCTAGTCTATTTTGAACATGTGTATATCCAGCAAACTACTCAGATTCTCTGAATCAGATGACTTGGGCCATTGCAAAGCTATTTATGAAGGAGAGGATGGGTTGAGGTGAGGAAGAAGGAGGTTGGGCTCCCATGTCCAAATATTTTTACTCCAAATAGGAAATTCCAGGAAATGGGTGTAGAGACAACCCCTAGGCAAAGAACCCACTGACTCTGGTTGGCCCCAGGAGAACAGTGATAATATGCTTCCTTCAATGCATCTTGAACAATGTCCACTAATGACTCTCAAGATAGAGTAGCTTTGCCTTATAAAGTTTCTAAGGCTACAATCATTGTGGAGACAGACCTCCTTATCTTTCTTCTGCCGTACAGCAGGTGGTTTAATCACAGAACTTTCAGCTATCAGCCACTCTAACTAATGTGCTATCAATGCATCGCCAGAGCGCCTATCCTGGGCTAGTTGGAGGTAAATTTACCTGGGAAGTTAGAATGGAAGGTACCTTGAAAGTCCTCCATCCTAACCCTCCTTCTCTCATTTCACGGATAAGAAAATTGAGTTCCAAAGAGTGGGTCAGACTTGAATATCCTGAGTACCAACGTTGTGTTCTTAATCCCTATGCTTGATGAAGGTAATGAACTTCAGAGAAGTGATTTCTTCCTCAAACTAATAACCTTATGATGTATCAGGAACAACTCATCATTTTACATAAACTAATTCATCTCATAACCTTTCCATAGTCACCACAACCATGGGAGGTACTTCTATTATCCTCATTATTTCATAGATGAAGAAACCAAGGTCACCCAGGATATAGACAAGAAAGCCATCCAGTCACATGCACAGATGAAGTAAATGTCACACACATGTAGTGGCACTTCAGAGGCTCACCTGCACTACCCCATGCATATCAACATTTGCAATTAATTCCTGAAACCAATTATTTCCGGTTCCAATGAGAAACTGGACATAACATGAAAATAAATCTGCTGTCAGATCCTTTCGTGGAAATGGAATTAGGGAGAGAAGGAAATCACAAAAGAACCTTTGGGACTGATAGTTGAGGGGAATCTGCTCCTTGGGGCTCAAATGTCATTGAAGGAAGAGGAGAGGTCTGGCTTTGTTGATTCTGGACCTTTTTCCAGAATAGATCAACTCAGGATGATTAATGTAACTTTCCCTTTACCTGGCTTCTTCGAGATTCAACACTGTACAGGTAGTTGATATGATGATGTTTTAGGACCATAGCGACAATATTTAGGTATTTGGCGAAGACCTACAGAGCAGAGAAAACCAAATTATCATTGTGACACCTTTCTTCTATTGTACAAAGAGAATTCCCACAACTCTGACTGGAGGCCCACAGTTGACATTACCTCTTCATCCTGTTTAGAGAATTCAGATGCGTTTACTTTGTTGAGAGCCATGATTACAGCAAGAACCTCCTTGCCCATCACGATGGGAGTTGCCAGCAGATTCTTAGTGACATAGCCAGTTTGCTTGTCCATGGAATCCGAAAAATGGTTGTTCTGAAAGATAGAGTCACACGTTTGCCAAAGTCACACTGGGTGAGAGATCCAGGAAGGTGCAGGATCGTTTTTTCCCAACTCTCTGCACCTTACAGACAGATCTAGCACAGAGAACCTGACCAAAGGGTCCACCACAGCCCACGACTGCACAGTCAAGAAAATGTGTAAGTATTAACCTTTACTTGGGAGAGTGTGGGAGTCCAGGAGCTCCCAGGTGAGGAGAGACCAGCAGCAGTGGCAGCAATGGGAAGCAATTGCGTGGCAATGTATGTATGTCCAGGGGCAGTACTTCAATATTATATGATTGGTGAGTCCATCCTGGTTTGCTCTGGCTGATTACCAAGCCTGTTTTTAACTTTTAGAACCTGTGTTGACTTTTGAAAACTCAGCTGTTACGTTATTGCTATTCATTTATTCAACAAATATTTGTTGATCACGCACTCTCCATATGACTGTCCTAGAAACAATGATGAATAAAGTTATTTCTTGCAAAAGAGGAGAAAAACCAGAAAATGTGTCTAATGGAGTCAGATGTCATCCCTTACCTCTGATCTTCTCTCTTCCATTCAGAAGGTCTAAGAACATATAATGTTCTTAACATTATATAACACACACACACACACACACACACACACACACACACTGACTTAGAAAGGTCTGGAATCAAACTTCCTGGGCTGACACCAAACCCTAACTTTACTAGCTGTGCGATCTTCAGTTTATTACTTACCCTTTTACGGCCTTGTTTTCTAATCTGATAATGGGAAGATTCATAGTATACTTAGCATAAAGATGGATAGGCCACTTAAAAAAAAAAAGAAGAAGAAGAAGAAGACACACAGTGGGTGTTCAATTAATACTGGAAAGCAAAATCTGGGACATTTTGGGAGCTTCCCTGGGAGAAAAGTATTCTCTTCCCCTCCTCATCCATCCCCTCCCATTCCCTCCACTCCCCCCCTTTTCCCTTTCCTCTCTTCTATTCTTCTTTCTCTTCTTATTGGTGATTAAAGTAAATATAACAAAGCACTTGTCATTTTAATAATTTTCTAAGTGTACAAATAAGTTGATTTCATTTACCAGAGCCATTCTGCTCCTAAGTGCCAGGTTTTCGAATCAGTCCTCCTCACTGTGTTCTCCACATGGGTGCCTGCTGGGTGCAGGAGGACACTTGTAGCACTTTGTCCCATGCCCTCTGAAGTCCCATCTCCCTCCGGTGCTGCCTTTCACTCCTCCTGCTGTTTTCTGTGGCTTCTCATTCTTATTCCTGGATGTCTCCAGACTTGCTGAAGGTTGTTTCCATTAAGCCATGCTCGCCTAGGCCAGCTCGCATTCTGTTTTCCCCCTACCCTATTATCAGTTATGCATCCTGTTTGCTTTCATTTACACAGCAATCCTGAGCTTTAAAGGAACAATCAAAATACCAGAAACATATACTGTGGGATGAAGCCAGGTAAGCATTTCTTTACAAATACATTTCACTCGGCAGCTTCAAAACGTGACGCCAGCTTTACTGCAGATTTTAAGCACAAAGAAATGTTCCTAAATTAAATTAGCTCTTTCGAGAAAATAAATTATCCATTTCAAAAGCTAATGCTTGCTTTGTCCTTGCATCTGAAGGCCCCGAGGCAGCCATCTGTCAAATTACAGGGTAGAGGAGTCTACCAGAACACGGGAGATGGAGCTTTCTAGTTTTCCATTTTGAATTTTCACTCATGCAAACCATCCTTACTGAGATTTCTTTGAGTCAATGCTATGCTTCATGGGCTCTCAAACTCCCCACATGGCCCTTCTTCAAAGAAACCCCTGAACAAGGCTTAAAAAAAAATTTAGAGCAGTAAGACGCCGAGATGCCTCATCCTGTCTTAGATTTGCTAAATCCTGATTAAACAGCGCTAACCTTGGAGATCAGAGGGCAGAACGACAAGAGGGAACAAAAAGGAGGGAGCAAAGGGAGCTATCAGGATCCAGTCAATTATTAAATATGCGGGGCTTCCAGTTAAACCACAGCCAGAGGAAAGACCACCCAGCTGGTGAACTGACCATATTGAAAAAGAAGCAATTGACTCAAATGTCTTTGTTTCCTGCCATTCATTCATAAAGAAAAAATGAGCTTTTTCAAATGTGTGAACCTGGAAGATATTATATTGTATGATTTCATATTTATCAAATTACATTGCTGTTGTTAGGTGCCGCTGAGTCGATGATGACTCATGGTGACCTTATAAACAACAGCTCTGACCTTTACCCTATCCTGCTGAAAACCTTATGAAATCACTCACATACACACTCACACACACACACACACACACACACACACACACACAAACTGTTCATCACTTGTTGACTTGTTGCCAAGGATGGGGGTATAGTGATGGACAATAATTCCCTAGATAGCAGACACCTTGAATTTATGATGATGCAAACATTTTCACTGAATATGGGGGAGGCAGGCACAGCTTGACCAACGTAACTGACACCACTACGTTGTGCACAAGAGGTGAATTAATTGGTAGAAAGCGGTGTTACATACAATTTCACAACAACAACCAAGAAAAAATGTAAAAGTTGTTTTGTTAGACGCCGTTGTGTAAACTACGACTCATGGTGACCCTGTGAACAACAGATGTGAGTCTTGCCCAGGCTTGTGCCGTCCTCGTGATCGCTGATACACCTGAGCCCATTGATACTGTCACTGTGTGACTTGTTAAGAGTCTTCCTCTCTTTCTCTGACCTTCCACTTTTCTCACCATCACATATTTTTCTAAGGACTGGTCCCTCCCGACAACACCCCCCAAGTATGTGAGATAAAGTTTTACCACCCTTGCCTCCAAGGACATCCTGGTTGCTCTTCCTCCAAGGTAACTTATATGTTCTTCTGGCCGTCCATGGGGTAGTCAGTGCTCTTCTCCAACACCACACTTTAAAGGCATAGATTCTTCTATCATCTTTATTCATTAAAATGTAAATTGTTGTTGTTATGTGCCATTGAGTCATCTGCAACTCATAGTGATCCTATGTACAACAGCTCTGAAGCCTGCCCTGTCCTGAGCCAGTCTCACTGACTCCAACACACCTACTTCATTGCCCTAGTCACTGTATCAATCCATCTCATGCAGGGTCTTCCTCTCTTGCACTGCTCCTCCACCGTTCCAAACATGACGTCCTTCTCCAAGGATTGGTCCCTTCTGGCCACATGCCTACAGTATGTGAGATAAAGCTTCAAAATCCTAGCCTCCGGGGAGATACTTGGTTTCACCCTCTCTAAGACAGATCTATTTGTTTTGTTGGCAGTCCATGATACGTTCAAGACTCCTCCAGCACCACAACTCAAAGGCATCAATTCTTCTTCTGTCATTCTTAGTCATTATCCAGCTCTCCGATGCATAGCAAGTAATTGCAAAGACCATGGACTGGATCAGGCACACCTTAGTCTGTAGAGTGACATTGTTGCTTCTCAGTACTCTGGGAAGGTCCCTGACAGCACATTTACCTAATAAAATTCGCCTTTTGATTTCCTGACTGCTGGTGCCAAGAGTGTTGATTATGGAGCCAAGCAAGCTATAACTGTTAACAGCAAGCAAGCTAAAATTAATAACATGTTAATAGTTATATGACTCAATCTTTTCTCCATCCATCACGGTGCTGCCAATTGGCCCAGTGGTGAGAATCTTTGTCTTCTTGATGTTGAGTTTCAATCCATATTGAAGACTACAGTCCTTGACCTTATGCAGCAATATAAATATACGTATTATTGGTTTTGTGTACCATCGAGTCGGGCAGTGAATTGCATGAGAGGAGTTGAGCCATCTCTCTTCTGTGGAGCAGCTTGTGGATTTGAACCACATACCTTTATATTGTCTGTTCAATTCCTTACCACTAAGCCACCAGAGCTCCCTATAGAGATATCAGAACTCTGGTGGCCGAGTGGCAAGAAGCTATAGATAATAAATTAAGGAGATCTTACAAAGGTTGGTACTTCTTTACCATAACCAATTGCCTCTGAGACTTGTTTTCTTGGTTCGAAGATTTAGGATCTTAGTTTCATGGGATAATTCAGTCAATTGGCACAATATAACTGAAAAGGTTTATGTTCTACATCTTGGTTTTGTAAGTAGTCTCTCAGGCCTTAAAATCTTTCAAGTGGTCATCTGAAGTACAGTGACTGGTTTCAATTTATCTGAAGAAAATGAGCAAGAAGGAATCCCAAGAATCAGAGAAGAAAGTGGATTGCAAGATCCACTGACTCTATGAACCACAGACTTCTCTATCTTGAGACCAGAAGAACCTGAAGATGCCCACAGAGCAACTGGCAGGTTTGAATCACTAACCTTTCAGTTGGCAAACCAGCACTTGATCCACCATGTCACCAGAATACTCTTATATAATAGATGGAAAGAAGTATATCCAAAAGCCTTCATTCATGCTGTGTCCCAATGAAGGAAGAATGAGGCATCAGTTACCACCAAGTCAGTTCCAGCTCATGGTGATCCTGTGTGTGTCAGGGTAGAACAGCACATCACTGAGTACTCAACGGCTGACTTGGGGGAGCAGATTGCCAGGTCTTTCTTCTGAGTCTCTTTAGATGGATGACAACTTTTAAAAATATCTAAACTGTTTGCACCACCAAGGAATATCAAGAAAGGCTAATTCAACATTTCTTTTAAACGTGGGTTTTTGTATTCATCAAAGATTTGACATCAGCAAATAACATGTGCCAACACTGCAAGATAGTGGGGTAAGGTGAATAGAGGGTGTGGGAGCAGCATTAGAAACCCAAAGATCTACCCCAGGTCTTCCTGGTCACTGATGTACTATACGGTCTCTCGGAATGGGTGCAGAAAAGGAATTCCTCTGTACTCTGGTCTGCCAATGAAAAGAGTTAAATAATTTCTAAACTCTTTCTATTTCTAGCATTCCACTGTTTCTTTCCTCTTGTTACATCTGCTCACCCTCTAGGTCAGTGGTTTTCAGCATATTAGAATCACCCAGGGAGCTTATAAAAGCTAATGTTTAGGTCCAAATCCTGAATTTCTGTCATGATTGGTTCATTGACAATGTGGCCACGAGTATTTAAAATAAACAAAATTCTCCATTTTATTTCAATGTGTAGCCAGGGTTGGAACCCACCACTCTGAAAGTCTCTGTTATTGTTATTAGGTACCATTGAGTCGAGCATGACTCATAGTGATCCTATGAACAACAAATCTGAACCCTGTCCTATTCTGTGCCGTCCTTATAGATTCTGATGTACTCAAGCCCATTGCAGCAATCACTGTATCAGTCCATCTGATTAAGAGTCTTTTCTCTCTTTTGCTGACCTTCCACCTGTCCAAGCATGATGTCTCTTTCCAAGGAACAGCTTCGCCTAAGGACTTGCCCAAAGTATGTGAGATGAAACTTTGTCATCCTTGTCTGCAAGGAACATTCTGGCTGCGCAGTCCATGGGATATTCACTCCTCTTCTCCAGCACTACATCTCAAAGGCATCACTTTTTCTTCTGTCATCCTTCATCATTGTCCAGCTTTCTGATGCATAGCAAGTGATTGAAAAGGCCGTGGCCTGAATTATGCACATCTTAGTCCTCAAACTTGCATCATTGCTCCTCAGTAATTTGGAGAGATCCCTGACTGCAGACTTCCCCAACAGAACATGTTCCCTAATTGCTAGTGCCAAGGGTGTTGATTGGAGATTCAAGTAAGAAAAAGTTGTTTACAATTTCACTCTTTTCTCCAACTATCATGAGATTGCTTTTTGGTCCAGTGGCGAGAGTTTTTGTTTTCTTGATATTGAGATATCATGCATATTGAAGCTATAGTCTTTGAGCAGCAAGTGTGTGAAGTCCTACTCAGTTTTCAGCAAGCAAGCTGTGTCATCTGCAAAATGTATGTTGTTGATGAGTCTTCCTCCAATCCTGACACTACATTCTTCTTCAAAGAGTCCAGCTTCTTGAATGATTTGTTCAGCATACACATTGAATAGGTATGGAGATAGGTTACAACCCTGATACTACCTCTCCTCTCCTGCTGTTGCACAGCTGCTCCACAGGAAAAGGATGGGCAATCACCGTTCATGAGATTTACTGCCTCTGAAAACCTACCAGAGGGTCAGCTATGGGTTAATTTCAACTCAATGGTAAACAACAACACAGCAACAACAACTACGTGGTACAAGAGGAGAGGTCCCTGAGTAAAGACTTGCCCAGGGCAATACATCTTCTGATCCCCAGACTACTAGCACCAAGCATATTGATTATGGATCCAGGCAAGATAGAGTTATTGATAGTCTCAATCTTTTTTCCATCTATCATGATGTTGTTTATCATATCAGTCCAGTGGCTAGAATTTTTGTTTTATTATCTTTGAGATGTAATCCAAATTGAAGATTGTAGTCTTTGATCTTCTGCAGCTAGTGCTTCAAGTCCTCCTCACTTTCAGTAAGTAAGGTTGTGTCATTTGCATTATGAAGGTGACTGATAAGTCGTCCTCCGATCCTGATTGTATTGGGTTCAGAATGCATCGGTTTCAGGACAGGGTTCAGATCTGTTTGTTGTTCATAGGGTCACTGTGAGTCATAGTTGACTTGACAGCACCTAACAACAACAAAGTGGTACAAAAGATTAGATTCATACATTTGGCTGCTAATCAAAAGGCTAGAGATTTGAGTCCAGCCAGAGGCACCTTAGAAGAAAGACCTGGTGATCCACTTACAAGACATCAGCTGTTGAAAATCGTAGGGAGCTTAGCTCTACTCTGATATGCTTATAATTGAGATCACCATGAGTTAGAGCTGGCTTAGGTGGACCTGGTCTAAGTGGGATAAATGGAGACTCAAGCACACAGAGTGATTGTCTTCACTAGCATATTTTACACCTTCTCTCCCACCTAGAACAGCCAGGAGTCTTCAGAGAGGGAAAAGGTGAGTTGTAACACTCCCTGTCTATCAAGATATGTTCTGTGTTCGCCTTGCCTGGGAACAGACCGAAGCCCTCGAATCTTATAAGCAGTTCCATTAGCGTACATGATGCATTCTGTGAAATAGGATGCTAGATGATGAGTATGTTGTGTGAGCATGCCTAAATCACTAGCAGTAACATTCCTGATTTTCCATCTTCATGTTGTTTGACACCTTTTCCTTTTACTCCCAAATGGATTCTTTGCCTTTGCCTCTTGCTTCTGCTGAGATTAGCACCAGTTTTGCTGCACTGGGGAGCCATGAAGCGCTTGACAATAATATTTTCTAAAGAAAAATAAAGAGAGAGGATGTGTGGTATGCAAGATTGGATGCTGCTGCCTGAGTACAAGCATATACACTGTGATAGGGTAGACTTTTATTTGCAAATAGGAAAAGTTCACATTAAAATAACACCAGAAAGTACAGTATAAAAATACATGAACTAGTAACACAGGTATTTGTTATGACTATTAAGACATGTATTACAGGTTATATGTGCATTGTACCATTACATAACTAGATATGCAATCACTATGCACGTCAGAGGCATGAGATATGTTGTGTGTGGAAATCTGGTAAGTCCAGTTACATCTCTATGTACCGTTCTCCATCAAGGTTCATGGAATTACAGATGTGTTTGTGGTTTCTTGCTGCCCAAACAAGGATTATATGGTGTGTGACTATAAATTATTTTCTCCTTAACACAGAGTATTGAGCTTATTAACCAAGAATTACAGAAGAAATAATTCTTGGCCATTTCTTCTTTTTAATAAGGGAGTTATGGTGGCCTAGAGGGTAAAGAAGAGGCTCTGAGGGAGAAACATGGGCAATCTCTTCCTGTGCAATTTATTGTTGTTTTTAGGTGCCATCAAACTGAGCATGACTCATAGTGACCCTATAAACAACAGATCTGAACCCTGTCCTATTCTGTGCCAACTTCTGACACACTTGAGCCCATTGCTGTAGTCACCATGTCAATCCCCCAGGTTTGAGGGTAGTTCTGAAAACCTACTGGAGACCAGCTATGAGTTGGTTGTGACTCAACAACAATGTACAACACAACAACTTTTAAAAATATTTAGGGGAGAAAAATGCCTCCATTATCACCTTCTTAATGTAATACCCTAGTAATTGTGGAAGGACCTTCAGTGAAACATGAGAAGAAGCATATTTGCAAGAGACGATCTCAGGGTGTGTAAACACAGCCTCCCGACTGGGGATCAGAGAACTTTGCCTTGAGGACACATGTTAGCTTTGTCACTTCAAGCAGTTGCAGTCTGCCTCCTGAGCAAGCTGAAACTGGCTTAAACTCCCTTACTGGAAGGTTGTAAAGGATGGGGACCTGTAGTGCCCAGCAGGAACCTTGAACCGAGGGGTGTCTGCTGGCTGTTGCATGTTGGTAATGTCTGCCCCTCTTGGTCGGGGCACCTCTCCTCCCTAATCAGCTTCAGGAGGCACCTGGGGATTATCCTCTCGCTGCCCCTGCTTGAGCACTGGGACCCGCCCTTCCCCGCCATGATCCAGTTCTCCTTTCCTCCCTAAGAAAATCAAACCAGTTGCTATCAATCCACCCTGATTCATCCGTGTTGGAGTAAAACTGTGCTCCAAAGGACTTCCAATGGCCAATTTTTCAGAAGTAGACCACTCAGACCTTTCTTCCAAGGGGCATCTAGGCAGATTCACACTTCTAATCTTTAGAATAGCCATCAAACTTGTTAACTGTCTGCACCACCCAGGGCCTCCTTTCCCTCAGAGAAAGTCGTCAGCATGGGTAACATGGTCTAGATAAAAGACCAGAAGGGGAAGCTCCAGGCTGGTACCTGTAGTTACATGAGTGGAGGGATTAGAAAGGATTTGCATTTTCTCCTTTTGTTTATTTGTGTTTCACAGCAATTTTTAAAAAGTGAATATGCATTGCAGCTTAAAGGAGAAGAAACAGTTAAACATTTTTAAAAACATAAGCACGCCTTGCACTTGTGCAGTGTGCTGTTTGTCTTCAAGAGAGTCCGCATGTTTGGAATGCATTTTGGACAATTGAGGTATTGGCTGGGAGAGCAGGGAGTATCTGGTGAATTTGCACTTAACCATCACCTACAGTCACACTGCTAATGATCCAAGTTTGAGTATCTGACTTTTCCAACAGTATCACTTTTCTGGTTTTGCACACTGGTTCTGTGAATCCATTTATAGGCCAATCCATTCCAAGAACTGAAGGTTGGGAAACAGAAGTGTAAGGAGCAGTTCGTAAATCCTGGATTCTTGGCTGCACTCTCCAGTGGGGAGAGGAGGTGGCTTGCTTTGCTGATGTTCAGAAAGAAAGACTCTCCTCGATTCACACATTCATTGTCACCATGTAGGAACCATTTATTTGCTGGCCCTTCAGCAGGTTTTCAGAGGCTGTAAATTGCACACAAGAAGATTACCCACTTTTTGTCCAAGGAGCTGGTAATGGATTTGAACCACCAGAGAACTGCTGCTTTCGCAGTAGCAATCAATATATGTCTCTATGGACAAAGTGAACAGAGCCACTAGATTGGGGGGTACAGGGCTGCAGGTATGGGACACATCAAGCCCCATGAAACATGTGTGTTCCATGACACATACTTATGCTATACAAAGATTGAAACTTAACTAGACCTTGGTATTCATTTCATTAAATCTGGCCTTCCTGAATGTAGCTCACTACCCAAGTTATGGCCAAACCAGTGCTACAAGATGGTCCCTGGGCCACAGCTCTTGCTCCTGGCTTCCTCCTTGAGCACACCGACACCTCAACTCTGCCTACTGCCATAAGGCCACTTACCTTTGTCACATCTGGAACATTAAAGGTTTTCTTTGTGTGAGCCGCCCAGCCCACAATCCCAGTTTCCAGCGGAAACACCACTTCTCTGTCAGGAGTCACCAGGTCCTCCTCGAATTTGGAGGTGGCCGTGACGTTGAGCAGACGGGAGGCCACCTCGGGCGTGCCGTTGCGGGACCTGCAGATGAACATGCTGCAGCGGTCAGCGGACAGCAGCTGCGCCAACCTCTGCAGGGCCCGGTGGGCCACCAGCTCCATGGCGCACGCCTCCTCCTGCACCAGGCACAGCAGCTCCCAGCACACGGCGGCCTCCTCCACCCGGGTGAGCTCGGCCAGCGAGGCGCTGACCGGCCCAGGCCCAGTCCCCGACCCTGGGCTGTTCTGGAACATTTCTCCCAACACCTCCACCCGCAGCTTCCGGTCAAAGTAGTCCTTGGCAAAGCCAGGGTTGTCCTCGAGGTATTTCTCCACGGCATCTTGGCTGATCGTGCTCATCCTGCACTTGGCTTTGCAGGAATTTATTGGTCGACCCTTAGAGTGGTACCTGAGGCAAAGTGCCAGGAAAGGAATGCATCCTGATCAAAATAAGGGGGACCCCATGGAGACCCAAAAAGCCAGACAAAAATGGTGGCTCGGGAGATTTGAGAGTGCCCCAAGCGTTTGAGATGTGACAGAAGGTCCTGGCTTAGGGCGGGATTCAGGAAGCAGAGGATTAAAGAGTTGTTCAGGACACTAAGTCTCTAAGCATTAGGAGCGGGTAAGTCCTCAGAGAATCCCCTGCGCATCTTAGATCAGCCAAGCAAAGGGCAGGTTGAGGCATCTAACTGTAGAAAATAACCAAAGGCTGCTGCTGTCTTCAGCAAGAATCGCTGACGAAGCCATTGTCTCAATGGACAAACAGGATAGTTATATGCCACGGGGACTGTTGAGACCTTCCAAGTAACAGAAAAGAGCCAAACTTGGACTTGGTGCTGGAGCAGTGAACACAACAAAGCATTTGCCAATGACTCAAGCCCGATCAAGCCATAACTAAAGCAGTAAGGCATGTCAAGATAAGGGATCCCAAGAAAAAGTCAACCCATATAGCTGACAGCTGAGTTTTCTTGCCAAGCACGTTGTTTGGATTGTGTTTTCAATAGTAATAGCCAAGCATCATGCATTTTTTTTTTCCTTCTCCAAGGTACAGTCTGTTTGAATGCACTGGATAATAACTGTCTTGTCTGTTGCTAGGATCTGGGGTGCCTCAGGGCCTCCTGGAGTGGAAAAAGCACTTAACCACTACTTTGTTTTGTTGAATGTTCAGTTTATTAAGCTTTTATACCTATTAAGCATATATTTTCCAAATATTTAAACACAATTATGCAACTAATAAATCAAACTACACATTTCATAAACCAATTTCCCTGGCTACTTAATTGTTGATTTCTTTAGTCAAGGACATTTAAGCATTTCAATAAAGTTACAAGCCCACTATGATAAAGTCTAGTAAATGGAAAAAAACATACTAAGCATTGCAGTGACTTTAAAAACCACTGTATTGCCATGGCCACATTTAAATCTAGTTCAAAATAGCAACCCTGGGTCTTTCATTCTCTAAATATAATACATACTCTTCCTGAGTAGCAATACTCTGTTTTTTAAATAATGTGAACATTTAAAAACATTTTTAGTGAAATTTTATAAATCATATTGATTTTTCTTTCACTCATTAATACAAATTTTATATTACAATATTAATTGTTGTTAAGTGCTGTCGAGTCGCAGATGACTCATAGCGACCCTATGAACTAAAGACCTAAACACTTGTGTTCATAGTTTCCGGAGGCAAGCTATTTCAGAAGTGGATGCCACTCCTCCTTCAAAATAATATTAATTCTAATTGATCAATGTAATTAATTCATGACAATGTCTGATCAGCCTCTTATTGTATATTGTCCTTTGCTCAACTTACCTATTTATCAATTTTCACTCCCCTCTTTCTCCTTTCTCATCCTCTGCTAACCACCCAACAATGATTCTGTGTAACCCTTTATCTTTTTATAATAGTGATCTTAGATGTAATTTTCCTCTTGTGACTACGTAGTCAGGATTGGTGGAAGATCTATTAACAATCTGGACTAAGCAGATGACACAACCCTGCTTGCTGAAACTGAGGAGGACCTCATGCACTTGCTGCAGAGGGTCAAGGACTGCAGCCTTCAGTATGGACTGAGGCTCAATGTCAAGAAGACAAAGATTCTCACCACTGGACCAATTGGCAGCATCAGGATGGATGGCGAAGAGATTGAGATTATTCACAGCTTCAGTTTGCTCAGCTCCACAGTCAACACTCTTGGCACCAGCAGCCAGGAAATAAAAAAATGTATTGAGATGGGAAAGTCTGCTGTTAGGGACCTCTCTAGAGCAACAGTGTGTCTCTGGAGACTAAGGTGCGTCTGATACAGGCCATGGTCTTTGCAATTACTTGTTATGCATCAGAGAGTTGGACAATGACTAGGGAGGACAGAAGGAGAATTGACGCCTTTGAGCTGTGGTGCTGGAGAAGAGTATTGAAAGTACCATGGACTGCCAAGAAAACAAACAGATTCATCCTGGAGAGGATTAAACTGGGCTACTCCTTGGAGGCAAGGATTCTGGGGCTTCGTCTGACATACTTTGGACATGTTGCAAGGAGGGACAGGTCCTTGGAGAGGGACATCATGCTTGGGAGGGTGGAGGGACAATGTAGGAGGGGAAGACTCTTTATGAGGTGGATTGATTCAGTGACTGGGGTAATCGGGATGGGTGTGTCAGAGGCAGTTCAGTTGGCACAGGATAGAGCAGGGTTTAGGGCTGCTGTACATAGGGTCGCTATGAGTCGCAAGCCACTCGAGGGCACATAACAACAACAACAACAACAACAGATGTAATTTTCCTCTTGTGACTACGTAGTCACTCAGCATAATTTGTTTTAGATTCATTCATGTTGTGTATTGCTTTATTAAATTTTAATTGGTTTTTAGTGATGTCTAATACTCAGTTGTGTGAATGTCCCATACTTTCTTTAGCCATTTGTCCATTGAAAGACACTTGGATTGTTTTCAACTTTTCACTATTGTAAATATGCTTCAACAGTGGCATCCACTTCCTAAACGACATGACTCTGGAAACTCTATGATAGTTATAGAAAGGCCTTTTGTTCATAGGGTCGCTGTGAGTCATGCTCAACTTGACGGCAATCAACAACAATATATATATGTATCAGTTTGTGTCTTAACTCTATTACTTTATCGTATTGTACATTTATTCCCAAATTTCAAAGGAAGTTAAGTGACAATTCTCTCACAAAAGGCAAAAATAAAAATAAAAAAAATCAAACAACCAAATGGTTGAGGTTTCAGGTTCTAGGTCAAGGATTGAGAAAATTTTTTGTGGAAACATGGTTTCCTTGTGGGAACAGAACTCAAACTGGTGTTAATTGAGCTGTCTTCCTTCTCATGGTCCATGCTGACTTGATACTTCAAAAAGCCTTTGGAGACTTACACCTTTTCTTGTACTTTTCTGTGTCATGCTCACCTTTAGTCTCAGGAGAGACTTCCTCAGATTACAATTTCTTTTAGAACACCTTTTTATCATCTCACTGTACTCAGGGCTGATTAGATGTTTATCTCCCAGGAGAAAGGGATTGAATTGGCCAAGTTTCTTGTCATACTATTTTCCCCATCAACATCTGGTAACAATTTGGAGCATCCTTTCTCACAAATTATTTTGTATGACCCATAGTACAGCTTCTAATTCTCCTAAAAGCATGTGGTATACTCACAGTTTTATCCTAGCCTCCCTTTCTAAATATACAGAAGCCGGGCGGGGTGGGGGATATTTATATTACATAGAAGAGGGTCCTGGTAGCATAGACTGTAGAGAGCTGCTCTGCTAACTCAAAGCCACACTCAAAGCAGCTCCACGGGAGAAAGATATGCACTCTCCTCCCATGTGATTTACAGCCTCAGAAAACCAGTGGAGTGCCAGCTGTGATTCTGTCCCAAATCCATGACAATGAGTCGTATTTTATAGAAAGAAGCCTCACTGGCATAGTGAGTTACACACTGGGCTGCTAACTGAAGGCTTGGCGGTTCGGGTCCACCAGCATTTCTGAGGGAGAAAGACGGCACAGTCTCCTTCTGTAAGGATTTATAGCCTCGGAAACCCACTGGAGAAGCCCCATCAGTCAGAATCAACCAGATGTGGTCTCATTTCTATTACATAGATACACAATTAGTAGAAATACCAAAATATATATACATGTTAATACTTACCTATTCATGAAAACTAATTAAAAAGCAAAACATATTCTATTATAGTCAATATTCTTTGGTTTTTCTAACTACTACTTGAATAGTCATTCATTCATTTTTTTTCCAACAAATATCTGTTGATTGTCCATTATAGGGAATGTACTTTACCAGTTACCATGGTAGACACTTGTCCCCTCTGTTTCTTCTTTCCTTCCAGTTATGTCCAAAAATCTATATCCAAATCCACTGCTATCAATTCATATCTGATTCATAGAGACCCTCCATAGGATTTCTGAGACTGTAAATTTTAATGAGAGGTTCCTGTCCATTTTTATATCCTGAGGAGAAGCTAGTGGATTTGAACTGACAACCTTCTGATTAGCAGCACAAAACACAGTGCACTATGCTACCAGGACACTTGTCTTGTTATATAGTAGGATTATCCTTCTCTGACTTGCCTGTTCTTGGGTAGAATTGTGTTCCTAGTTATGAATTGTAGTTATGAATGGTTCTCATGCTATCTTTTGAACTAAATTGATAAAATTAACTAAAGCTTTATAACCATTGAAAAATTTCACTGAAATTATTACTTTGATCCTTCCTACCTGGAAACATTGGCTAACTAGTGATTTCATTTTCAACCATTTTAGCATCTTATAAACACAGTTTGAAGATAAAGTGGTTTCAGTGTCCTTGGTGTGTTTTTTTCCCTCTCTCTCTCTCTTGGTCTCTTTGTTGGGAAGCAGAAATAAATGTCAGTTTGTGTAAAATTAAGCTGATTGGAAATGTTTAAACAACAACACGACAATAGCTTTGAAGGTACAGACATAAAATTCAGGTACCAAGTCTTCTTTCAATTGTATTAAAATGAGGAGGGTTTTTCCCCTCCAACCTCTCCTAGAAATTAACAACTTGCTTGCTGCTCTATTAATTGAAGTGACATCAACTTTCTATTATAAGTAGCATCTTAAGCCAATGAAAGTCTAGTTTTCATTCATATTAAATCAATCACCAGTGGAACCCAGGCTATTGGAGAATCCATCATCTTTTAATATTTGGCTTCCAAATGTACTTCAGATGTAGACATCACTCAGAAGATGGGGGGAAAGAGAAAGCCTGGGATATTCAATTAATATTTTTTTTTAATGAATGTTGTCTGGAAGTGACAAATAGTACTTCTGTCCACACTCCATTGGGCAGAACTTAGGCACTTAAACCTGCAAAGGGATGGGCATGTGGCTGTCACTGTCAGGACAGCACCTTCCCAACAGAAGTTATACAACTATGCAAGCAGTGGAGGCCAGTCTGTGCCAAGAAATTTGGAGGACACCTGCCTGGCTGACTGACTGGAAGACAGACATCCACATTTGTTGTCATTCCCCAGAAGGTGATTCAACAGAACACGGAAAGTACCAAACAATATCACTAATACCACATGCAACATACAAGCAAAATATTGCCGCTGATCATCCAGGACCATCTAAAACAGTACGTAGAGAACTGCCAGAAATTAAAACAGAGTTTAGAGGAAGTCATGACACCAGGGCTTTCATTGCTGACATCAGATGAATCCAGGCTGAAACCTAAATACCAGAAAACTGTCTGTTTGGGTTTTATTGACTATGCAAAGGCACTTGGCTCTATGGGCCATAACAAATTATGGATAATAATGAGAAAAGCTGGAGTCTCAGAACACTAGATTATGCTTGTGTGAAATCTATACCTAGACCAAAAGGCTATTGTGAGAACAGAGCAAGGGAACACCACATAGTTTAAAATTAAGAAAGATGTGCATCAGGGTTGTATCCTTTTTTTATATTTAGTCAATCTGTATGCTGAGCAAATTATTTAAGAAGCTTGGCTCTATGAAGAGGAATATGGCATCAGGATCAGAGGAAGATTCATTAACAACCTACATTAAGCAGATAACACAACCCTGACTGCTGAAAGTGAGGAGAACATGAAGAGCTTGACGCAGAACAGAGAATAAAACCTTCAATATGGATTACATCTCAATGTCAAGAAAACAAAAGTTCTCACCACTGGACTGACAGGCAACATCATGATAGATGGAGAAAGCATTGAAACTCTCAATAACTTCATCTTTCTTACTTGGTTCCACAATCCAAGGACAGGGCTCATAGGGTTGCTACGCATCATAAGGGACTTAATGGCACCTAATAACAACAACGATGGAAAGAGACGCACTTTTTGATGCAAAGACAGCTAGCCACCTCTGGCACAACTGCTTCATGCTGTTGTTGCTGTTAAGTGCTGTTGAGCTGACTAAGACTCATAGCCACCTTATGAATAAAAGATCTGAAGCTTGTCCTATCCTGTGCCATCCTCACATTTCTGAAACACTTGAGCCCATTGCAGCAGTCACTGTGTCGATCCACCTGGTAGGGGTCTTCCTCTCTTTTGCTGACCTTCCACCTTCCCAAGCATGATGTCCCTCTCCAAAAAGAAAACCTCTCTTAGCAATATGCCCAAAATATGTGAAATTAAATTTTACCATCTTTGTCTCCAAGGGATATTCTGGTTGTACCTTCTCCAAAACTTTTCTGTTTGTTCTTTTGTTTCTGTTTTGTTCTTTTTATGATACAGGAATCAACAAAAATATATAATATATATTATTATATATAATTATACATAATATAATATAATTTCACACCAAAGTGAAAAATGTCAGTCGACCTGTATCCACCTATTTGTAATCATGAAGAAATCTGAAAGAGAATGCCAAAATAAACTGTTTTTCTTTGCTAGTATCTAGAACACCAATGTCCATGACTCATCATTAAGTGAGAGAGAGAGAGAGATGTGGTTAAGCCAACTTTTAAATACCTAACAAAGAAATGAAGATGTATTGAACAAAAACCATCATAAAAGGGGACCTATTTGAATCAATGTCCTACATTGATTAATTCAGCATATGGTATGTGCAAGGACCACCAGAATTTTCTCTTGGGTAAATGATTGGGAGAGCCAAGGGAATCAAGAAATCTCTTCTGCCAGTAATAGCTGTCCAAAGGCAATTAGGCTGAGCCAGGGCCTCTCATCACTGGTGATATCGAAGCAAAAGCTGGACGATGAATCATCTGCAGTGTACAAAATAATGGATAGGTAATAGTGAAGTCCTTTCCCATGCAAAGAGGACAGTTATCTATCACATGTATGACCTCACTCCTGGCCCCCATGGAATAGATACTTAGAGCAGACCTACTTAGATTATGTGGGATGTTACATAAATCTAATCTCACCAGAATGTCTCCAGTTCATTTTTTACCTGGGACAGGAAGGAGTTAAGTTCATCTTTGATGATACTCCAGAGATAGTAGAGATTCAAATTGTTGTGTACTGTTGAGTCAGAACCAATCCTTCAATAAACTTCCGGAGAGTTTTCATAGGCAGTAAATCGCATAGGAGGAGATCATCCACTTTTTTTTTCCTTTTTTTTTTTTTCTCCAACAGAGCAGCTAGCTGGTGAATTTAAACTGTGTACCTTCGATTTCAGCGCAATTCCTTCTTAGGAGATTCAAGTAGGGAGGGGGAAAAGAGGGGAAGGTGGGAAAAGAAAGCAGAAAAAAAAAATAGCAGCTAGCCCAAAAAAGGTACAGAAACAGTTAAGTGAAGCAACAGGTTTTGTTTGGTTTTTTCCAAAAGGCTCAGAAATAACCCCAATATCCTGCAAAGGATTGAGTCTCAGGACCAATCAACTTTTTATTCCTGTCTGGCCACCACCTTTCTCTTCCCACACCTCCTGTATTTCAGATCTGCCTGAATTGGAAATGGCCCAAGTTCATCTCTGTTCTTTTCAATTTTAAATCCCTAGGTCTTGACTGCTGACCAAAATGTTAATAGTTTGAGCCCACCAGAGTTACCTCAGAGGAAGGGCCCCAGGATATATTTCTAAAAACCCAACCCTTGGGGTTTTCCCTATGAAACACGGTTCCAATCCGATATACCACGCGGCTGCCACAAGTTGGCCATGGTTGGATTAATTTGCTTTCCAAGTTGAACCACGGAAACACAACTGACACTGTATGGAAGGAATCTTAAGGAAAGCTCTTTCTTTGCCTCTTTCTTATTCTCATTCTCAAAACCTGCATCTTCTGCCTGCTTTGATCAGGCTCACTGAACTCTAACTTTGAATGGAAAGAGAAATGTGTATGTGGGCCAGTAAATTGGGGCACTGCTTACACAAAACACTGTTCCCCAACTATTCACAGTGTTCTGACTTAATTGACCTTGGATGTTTTAGAATTCTATTAACCCCCCAATACCTTTGTCCAAACCTTAGCCAACTTCCCTTGACTGTTGGAAAACAAAATTCCAACAGGGCTTTGAAATAAAATTGCATCATAAACAATTGGGAGGGGTGTTTCAAAGTGGTTGGAGGGAAGTGTCTCAGGGTAAGGAGGTGACCACTGAGTCTGCTGAAATATTTCCTGTGCTGACCAGGGCTGTGTTTCTGGAGAATATTTAACAGGGAGGGTTTTAACATTTCTAAAGATGTTGAAACGAAAAAACAAATATTGACCCGCAGAACACCACAAGCCTCCTGAAAGAAGAAAAACATACATCATTTATATAATGATAAAAAAAGGCCACTTGGCAGAAATAGCCCCAAACTGCATAATTCACCCTCAGAAGTTGCAAAGTCCAATTTGGCACCACCAGGGCGGCGGAGATTAATGCCAGGGCAGTACTGTAGGTTCCCTCTAGCTTCGTGCGTCTGCGATCTTCGTGCCAGACCAACCCGAGGCTCCAGCAGGAGTGACTGAAGCCCGAGGCCAAGCCTGGCCGCCACAGCTACTGGCCACTGGCGCAAGTGCCCATAACTGAGCCAGGGCTTGGCCCCGCCACTCGCCGCTGGTGAGTTATGGCCCCGCCGAGGCCACCCTGCGCGCGGCTCCCCCAGGCACTGGAGGTGAGACCCGCCCGGGACCCCGCCCCGTACCCGGGCGGCGGGGAGTCAGGGCGCATTATGCAAGTGCTGGCAGGCGCGTCGCGCCCCCTCCCCTGGCCTCCGCCGTCGGTCTTTCACCCCGCGCGTTACGAAAGCGCCCACCCCCCGGAGCTATAAAGCGTGCGCACAGCGCGGGCGGCGCGCTGGCCTCTCCTCGCTCCACGCGCGCGTACACGCCGCCCGCTCTCCGCGCGTCTCCTGGTGGTGAGCACCGACCGCGCGGGGCCTCGGGGCTGGGGGGGGGGGGGACGGGGAAGGCCGCGGGCCGGGCCGGGGGGGCTGCGGGGCTCACGGCCGCGCATTTTCCGCAGGGCGGTCTCCTGGGCAGGATGGAGTGGATGTGGGCACTCGTGCTGCTGGCGGCTCTGGGCAGCGGTCGGGCGGATCGCGACTGCATCGTGAGCAACTTCCGAGTGAAGGAGAACTTCGACAAGGCGCGCGTAGGTCTCTGGTCCAGTGGCTCCTGACGCCCCCCAGCCCTGATCCGCTCGTCTGGTCACCAAAACCTTCCTCTTCTCTCTTGCGCAGTTCGCCGGCACTTGGTACGCCATGGCTAAGAAGGACCCTGAGGGCCTCTTTCTTCAGGACAACATCATCGCTGAGTTCTCCGTGGACGAGAATGGGCAGATGAGCGCCACTGCCAAGGGCCGGGTCCGCCTTTTGAAGTCAGTAACCTTGGGGAGACTCCTGGCTCCTGATTGAGCTCCAGATCCTGGCTTGGGAAGAAGGGAGGGAGGAAGGGTCAAGGATTAGAAAGGGGGGTGGGGGGTGTTAGTAGGGGGAGTGTGAGATGTGAGGAACCTGTACCTGGCTTAGGACCGCCTTGACTTTTGCAGCAACTGGGACGTGTGCGCAGACATGGTGGGCACCTTTACAGACACCGAGGACCCTGCCAAGTTCAAGATGAAGTACTGGGGCGTAGCATCCTTCCTCCAGAAAGGAAGTGAGTAGTCAAATCAGTGACACTGTGTGTGGGTGGGGGGGAGCAAGCCTGGCCAAACCCCGGAGTTGCTTTTCCTGGGGGGCACCCTGGGGAAGAATTGCCTGCACATGTAAGTAAGGGGCAGGAGCTCTTAAAACCCACTCTGGTAAAAGGAATGGGATTAGCAGGTAGCTAAGCTAGAGTGAGCTCAAAAAGGTGGCTCAAGTCCAAAAGAATGTTTAGGGTTCTTAGTTCGCTGCCTTTAAAATAGTTTCCCTCCCTAGCGTTGTGCCAGACTCTCTCTCCTGTTCCCTAAGACTAACCCACATCGCTGCATAAACAGGTTTGCAGTTGGTACATCTCTTTGGACCGAAGGCTGGCAACTCCCATCCAGGCATGTAGAGAGCATTGTACGTGGGGACGGCCACTGCTGCTCAGAGTCCAGCTACGTGGCAGTGACCTTTCCCCTTTCTCCAAAACCCTACAGCTCAGAGGGAGGGGAGGCTGAGAGGACACTCTGAAGAGAATCCTAAAATTTAACCTACTCACAAAAAACACAGCTTCTTTCAATGTCTTTTCCCCATTTCTCCAAAGTTTTATAATCGCTGTCTACTTGGTAGCTAGAGAGTAATGCAGGCCAGGGGAGACAGACATATCGTGGAATCGCTAAGATAGAGCGCTGATTCAGTGAAGGAGGTTTTCTATACAGATACAGCAAACCGAGGCCAGGAAAAGGCAGTGATTTGCCCAAGGTCATGCACAAACGTTTGAGAGCCAATGTCGAAAGTTAGAGGCCTGAAAAGCCAGGCCAGGCCGGAACAGCAGAGAAGGAACTGTTGACGTGTTCAGACCTTCAGCACAGTCCTGCCTGAACTGTCCTTTGCAGTATAATCCAGAGAGCCTCTCAAGTGTCCTTTGCTCTGACCCATTACTACACATGGCACACACTCAACAATTTCCTTTACACATAGATATATGTGAAATCAAATTGTGTATCTGTCTTTTCAGTGTTGATTTACATTGCACAATTAGTGTCTTTACTCCAAGATGCTGTACTTTTATCCTTAGAAGTAATAACTGTTATTTCAGATTATTCAAACTTCTTAAAACTGTTTGGGTAAAAGAAATACTTCCCCCCCCAAGATAATTGAATGGAAAAAATTAACACTAGAGTACTGAATTTCTGAAAGAATTAATAATGTGGGGTTCTAGGATAATGTGGCAGGTGTTTCCTGACGGACTTTGACAATACCCCCTTTGGGGGTAAGGTGGGGAGGACCGAGAAAGGAGGTTGAGTTAGCCCCTTTCTTCCTCCTCTCTCCCTCACCAAAACAGATGCACTCTGCTTTTTACCTCCTGTGTACTGGGATTCTAGCAAGGATTTGATTTTAGGGCAAAACCTACTCAAACACTTGTTGCAAGTATTAAGTGAAATAGCCATGATATGGAGGGCTCTAGGATAAATTCCTTCTTTGGTTACTTTTTAGAAAATAAATTTGGCAGTGTTATTGGACTTTCAAATCCTAACTTAACCTCTGTCTGTGTGATCTTGGGGTCTGTGTGCCTTAGCCTCTCTATGCCTCAATTTCCTCAAAGATCGGAGCCTCATGGCTTTGTGCTATAAAGATGAAATGCATTAACATGCAAAATGCACTTTGAACATTGTGTGAAGCATAAGTCATCTGTAAGAATTTAATATTATTGATGTTAGGTTACTTCCCCTGTCATGAATTAATAGCTTCCTATTCTGAACTGGGGTTGGGAGAATCCAGGGAGACCATCATGTTCATTTACCTCCGAGAAGTGACTAGCTTATTAGCCAATTAGCAGTACGTAGTCCCTGGGTGGTGCACACAGTTAAGGTGTGTGGCCGAGAACTGAAATATTGATGGTTCCAGGACACCCACAGGTCCCTCAGAAGAAAGTTGCTCCACTTCTGAAAAACCAGCTATTGAAAATCCTGTGGAGCACTGTGCTTCCCTGACACAGGGTTTCCAAGAGTCAGAATAGATTCACTGGTTTGGTTTCTTGGCTTTTAGTGAGTGACAGCTCATTGGCCAGGGGATTTAAAAGGTCATGAACTAGACTTGTGTTTTCCGAGTATCCCACAAACGATATGACTTTGTGAGTCAACCTTCCTGTGTTTAAATGTTGTTTTTAAGACTTTTATAAAGTCCACTTGGAGTTATTTGTGCAAATTTATTTCTGCTTTGACTTCAGTCTTGGACATCAATCTGGTCAGGAAGATTGGAAGGTCATTCAAGTGGCCCACGTCTTCTCAGTCTCTCCTTTTCCACATCAGTCTGCAACTCACCACATGGCTATGTTTAAAAATACACTTATGCAGGGAAAATAGTTCAGGACCAAATACTCGTATTCTATTTCTTTTTAATAATACATTATTGAGTGGTGAAAGTGGACATAGCAAGTTAAACTCCCATGTAAAAAATCTCTGTACATATTGTTAACTGACTTTAGTTGGCATTTATTACACGTGTGCAAACATTCTCTATTTTCTGTCTGCTCTATTTCCAGTACTCTCGTTTCCCTGACCCCTTTGCTTTTGAGAAATTGTTGACCTTATGCTTTGATACAGATGATTTTTAAGTAAAGCACTGATCTTACAGGTACTACTTGTTTATTCTCTGTGCCACACTACTATTTCACTAAAAGATGCTCTTAGGGCATAGGCTTGGTCTTGGATTCAATGATAATCCCAGGGAGTCCTCTGTTCTCCACCGTTGCATTTATTTGGCCTGTTTTATTTTCCACTCACGACCCTGGTCTGAATGGTCAGTAATGGTGGAAAGGTACCATCCTCTTCTTCTGGTCTCAGGATAGATAAGTGTATTGCTTGTGTGGACATCGTTCTTCTTTGAGCTTTGGTTACCTTATTGTTTTGCTTCTAGCAAGTAGAGACCCCTAGTTTTATCTTAAATGACTACTTGCAAGTTTTTAAGACCCTCAGATGCTATTCACCAGGATGCAGATCATGATTTTTAGGAACTGTTAATACTGGTTGACTTAGTTATCCCACGAGACTATGGTCCTAAGCTTTCAAATACAGAAAACCAGCTTTGAAGGTTAGTTGCTTATGTCATTGTTTCTATAGATGTGTTCAGGGAGCTCTGGTCGCTTGGTGTTAAGGAGTTGCACTGCCAACCTAAAGGTGCATGGTTTGAATCCACCAGCTGCTCTTCAGGAAAGAGATGAACAGTCTCCTCCCATGAGATTTAAAGCTTCTGAAAACCCAGTGAAGTGTCAGCTATAAGTCCACCACTCCCCGGATCTGACTCTACAATACATATCAACAACAATGGTTCATTGTATGTGTGTATCGTAATATGCCCTAGTTTGTAGATGAGCAGTTAGGTTGTTTACATTTATTTCCTGTTGTGAATAAAACAGCAATAAACAAAGGTTTATTATATACCTAAGGGAAGAAGTGATACCTCATAGGGCAGTTCCATTTCTACTGTTTTGAGAAAGTGCCCTCCTGTTTTCCATAGTGGTGGTACCATTTTGTTGTCCTACCAGCAATGGCTAAGAGCACCAATCTCCCCACATGCTTGCTAACATTATTATGTAGGTTTTGTTTAGTTGATTTTCGTTTTTCTTTTATCAGTACTATTCTTAGCCAAAGTAAGATGGTATCTCATTACAGTGTTGAGTTGTACATCTCTACCATGGACTGCCTAGAGAACAAGCAGGTCTGTCCTGGAAAGGGTAAAGCCAGATTGTTCCTTGGAGGCAAGGATTTTGACTCTTCATCTCACATACGTTGGGCATGTTGCCAGGAGGGACCAGTCCTTGGAGAAGGACATCACGTTTGGAAGGGTGGAAGGTCAGCACAGGGAAGGAGGACTCTGGATGAGATGGATTGACACAGTGACTGTAACAATGGAGGCAGGTGTGTTGGAGACAGTAAGATTGGCTCAGGACAAGGCAGAGTTTAGGGCCAATGTTTATGGAGTCACTATGAGTCGTAGTCAACACAACAGCACATAACAACAAGGGCTGATTAGAGATAATACAGTCTCTGGGGAGCTCTGGTGGCCTAGCGATATGAAGTTGTGCTACAATCCCATAGGCAGGCAGTTCAAATCCACCAACTGATCCAAGGGGAAAGTCTGGGTAATCTCCTCTTGTGTGATTAAATAGCCTCTGAAAATCTGCTGGAGAGTCAGCTGTGAGTCGGATCCAGCCCAAGGGCACATAACAACAGCAGTGGTTGCGAACATCATTTCGTATGTTTATTGGCTTCTTGGCTTCACTTTTTTGGTAAAGGCTCTGTTTATTTCCTTTGCCTGTTCTGTGATTGGGGTGTCTGTTGTTGTTGTTGGGTCATTGCAATGTTCTATATATTTTAGAAATTAGACACTTAGATAAATTGTTTCTGAAGATTCCCTCCCAGTTTAAATATTATCTATTTACTCTTCTAATGAAATCTTTTGATGAACAGAGTTTTATATGAAGTCCTATTTTGTCATCTTTTATTCATGCATTTATTGTTATCTTGTTTCTAGAAAAGATTAACTCCCATACTCTTCCTACAGAAATGTTATTGTTTTAGGTTGACATGTAGGCCTTCTATCCATTTTTAGTTAGTTTTGTGTATGGTGTGAAGTATGGGCGCTGTTTAATTTTCTGCTGGTGGATATCCAGTTTTGCCAGCTTTATTTATTAAAGAAGTGGTTTCTACCCTACTGAACGGCCTCTGGCACTTACTGAAAATCATTAGTCTGTAGGGTTTAGTTCTGAATTCTCAATTGTACCAGTCTATGTTTCTATCATTACCCGGCTATTTTGACTACAGTGACTGTATTTGACATTGCTGTTTTGACTACAGTGACTGTTTCGACACTGGGGATGTAAGGCTGCCTGCATTATTCAGTTTGTTTGTTTGTTCCGGTTGGGTTTGGTTTTGTTTTTGCTATTGCTTTGACTATTCAGGATTTCTTTCCTTTCTATACACAGTTGCTCAGTAGTGTCAGCAGAAGATGTTGGGATTTGAACAAGATTGCATCATACCTGTAGATCACTTTAGGTAGAATCAATGTTTTCACTATATGAAAATCTTCCACTCCGTGCAGACAGGAAGTCTTTACATTTTGGGGTAGGAGAGGGCATAGGTCTTATTTAGTCTCTTGTAGTAGTGTTGTTGGGTTTTTTTAATTATTTTTTTTTGTAGTAGTAGTGTTTTGTAGTTTTCATTGTATACATCTCCTGTGCCCATGGTTCAATTAATTCCTAGGTATCTTTTTTATTTGGAAGGCTATTATAAATCCAAGTTGATGGTACACAACAATAACAGTTGTAAATAATATTGTTATTTTCTTGATTAATAATAATAATATTGTTTTCTTGATTTCTTTTTTTGGAGTAGTTTTTCTTAGGGAACAGGAACTCTACTTATTTTTATAAATTAAATGTGTACATGTCTCAATTTTCCTGTTAGTTTCTGCAATTTTCATATGGAATACTTCATTCATTGCCCTAGAGTGGGAACTGACTGTCACACAGCTGACCCTCTACTGGGTTTTCAGATGCTATAAGTCACTTGAGAGGATACTGCCCATTTTTCTCCTGAGAAGCTATGGGTGGATTTGAACATCCAACAGTACTGCCTCTGGGTTAGCAGCACAAGCCCCTATGGATTAAGCCACCAGGACTCCCTTGTGGAATATGTAAGATCTTTTCATTTGTAAATAGAAATGAATTTCCTTCTTCTGTTACAATTTAGGTGCCTCTCACTTCTTTTTCTTGCCTTATTACCCTGGCTAGGATCTCTTGTTATTATTGTGCCTTCGAGTTGACCCATTGTGACCCTATGATCAATGCCTCTGAACCTTGTCCTTTCCTGAGCCAACCTCACTGTCTCTGACACCCCTGACCCAATTGGGGTCACTGTGTCAGTCTATCTCATCTAGGGCCCTCCTCTTCTGCACTGACCCTATACCCTTCCAAGCGTGATGTCCTTCTCCAAGTATGTGAGATGGACCTTCAAAATCCTTGCCTCCAGGGAACAAACTGGTTTCACTCCCTCCAGGACAGACCTATTTGTTCTCTTGTAGAATATTGAATAAGAATGGTGATAATAGTCATCTTTGTTTTGTTCCTTTCGTCAAAGGGAAGACTCTCAGTCTTTCTCCACTGAGTATTATATTCGCTATTGTTTTTTGCATTTAAGGCCTTAGTCCTCCTAAACAAGAGATGGACAATAGCATGAGAAACCAGTAGCAGTGTGTAGTGCAAGGCATCACAGAAGTGACTGGTGATCATATTGAGAGGTGGCTGGGGAAGGGAGGGTTTGACCAGGTAGCCAATTGTGCAAGGAATGGGGAGGTAGCAGGGAAAGGGTAGAGACAAGTCACATGTGCTCGGGGTGGGTGGGCAGTGAATGTATTGGTTATTTCTGTAAGGGAAGTGTCTTTCACCTGCTAGGTAAAAATACTTGCCTGTCAGATGCTCTTCTAACAGTGAACATCCAAATTAAGACAGACTAGGAAGAAGGATTTGCCATCCACTTCTGAAATATAACTGGCCTTTGAAAACCTATGTACAGCAGAGCACACTTAGAGTAAACTAACAGATATGGCAACTGAAGTTGAGCCCTCAAATTTGGAAACACAAAGGAGAAACAGTTGTAAGAAGAAATTAACAATTGGTACCTGAAATGTGAGAAGCATGAATGTAGGAAAACTGGACATTGTAAAGAAAGAAACAGAACACAAAAAGATGGATTGGCATCGGACATTTTGAGTCCCACAGTCATATAATCTATTATGCTGGAAATGAAAAGGTGAGGAAAAATGGGGTGGCTTTCATAGTTTAAAAGGCCATTTCTGGTTCCATCTTGAAATACAGCACTGTGAGTGACAGGATAATATCCATACACATACAAGGAAGACCTGTTAATACCACTATCGTTCAAATTTATGTGCCTACAACCAGAGCCAAAAAGGAGGAAATAGATGATTTTTTATTAACTTTTGTAATCAAGATGCTTTAATAATAATGGGTAACTGGAATGCAAAAGTTGGGAATCAGGAAGAAGGATCAACTGCTCATAGAAGGATCAGTAGTCAGAAAATACGGACTTAGTGACAGAAATGAGGCTGGACATAGAATGATAGAATTCTGAGCTCATAGAATTCTGTACAGTCAGTGATTTACTGCTCATGTGCAAGTTCAAATTCAAACTAAAGAAGGTTAAATAATATCCACAGGAATAAAAATTTGACCCTGAGTCTATCTCCTATGAATTTAAAAACCAACTCAGGCATAGGTTTGAGGCCATGAACACTAATGAACGAAGACCAGATAAGCTATGGGAAGATATCAAGAATATCGTTCATGAAGAATGCAAAAAGTCATTACTAAGAAGGAAGAAGAAAAGAGCAAAATAGATGTCAGAAGAGACTCTGAATATTGTACTAAAGTGGTGAGAAGCCAAAGCAAAGGGAAGAAATCAAGAAGTTATGGAGCTGATCAGAAGATTTTAAAGGGCTGCTCAGTAAAACAAGACAAAATATAATGAACTGTGCAAGGAGCTGGAGTCAGAAAATCAAAAGGGCCAAACTTGCTCAGCGTTACTTAAGCTAAAAGAACGAAAGAATAAATTCAAGCCACAAATTGCAATGCTTAAGGATGCCATGGACAGAATGTTGAATTATTTCAAGAAGCATTAAAAGCAGATGGAAGGAGTATACAGAGTCATTGTACCAATAAGAATTGGCTGATACAGAGGAATTTCAAGAGGCAACATATGAGCAAGAGGCAATGGTGATGAAGGAGGAATTGCAGGCTGCTCTGAAGGACTTGGCAAAAAATAAAGCCCCAGGAATTGATGGGTTACCAATTGCCGTATTTCAGCAAACAGATGCTGCCCTGCATGTGCTCACCAAGTTGTGCTAAGAAATCTGGAGGACAACTACATGGCCAACTGACTGGAAGAGATCCATATTTATTCCCATTCCAGAAAAAGTGACCTGACAGAGTATAGAAATTATCAAACAGTAACACTAATATCACACACTAGCAAAATCCACCTGAAGATTATCCAGAAAAGACTTGAACAGTACGTTGACAGAGAACTGCCAGAAATACAGGCTGGGTTTAGAACAGGTCGTGCACTAGAGATATCATTGCCGATGGATCTTGGCAAAAAAAGAGAGTACCAAACGAATGTCTATTTGTGTTTCATTGACTATGCAAAGGCATTTGACTGTGTGGATCATAACAAATTGTGGCTAACCTTGAGGAAATATGGGGATCTCAGAACACTTGATTATGCTTATCTGAAACCTATGCTTGGACCAAGAAGCAGTCTTCAGAACAGAGCAAGGTTCAAAATCAGGAAAGGAGTGCGTCAAGGATGCATTCTGTACTCAAACCTTTTAATCTGTGTGCAGAACAGATCATTTGGGAAACAGGGCTTTATAAGGAGGAGCGTGGCATCACAATTGGAGGAAGATTCATTAATAACCTATGATATATAGATGATACAACCTTGCTTGCTGAAACTGAAGAAGCACTTGCTGCAAAAGATCAAGGACTGTAGTCTTCAATATGGATTAAAATTCATCATCCAGAAGACAATGATTCTCACCACTGGGCCCATTGGCAGCACAATATTAGATGGAGAAGAGATTGAGGTGGTTAGCAATTATAGCTTGCTCGGATCCACAATCAAAACTCTCATTTTAAATTTTGCATTCTGATTTTTGCAGGAATATTTCTTGATTGGCTGCCCTGGTGAGACAGTAGCCAACCACCTGTCTGCCAGTCAGAAGGTTCGGGCCTGTCCCTACCAGTCACTCTGAGGGACCAAGATGTAGTGGCCTGTCTCCTCAAAGTCTCACAGCCCAGGGAGCCACCAGGAACAGCTAGCTTTTCTCCTCCTCCCCACAGGGCGATTCTGAGTCAGGAAGGACCAATCAGCAGTGAGATTGATATCTTCTCCTGAAAACCACTGTTGTTGTTGTTGTTATGTGCCGTCAAGTTGCCTGCAACTCATAGTGACCCTATGTACAGCAACTCTGAAGCCTGTCCTGCCCTGAGCCAGCCTCACTGACTCCAATACACCTACCCCCATTGCCCTAGTTAATCCATCTCATCCAGGATCTTCCTCTCTGGAACTGTCTCTCCACCCTTCCAAGCATGATGTCCTTCTCCAAGGATTGGTCCCTCCTGGCCACATGCCCAAAGTGTGTGAGAAATCTTAG
Organism: Elephantulus edwardii; assembly: GCF_000299155.1. Lineage (NCBI taxonomy): Eukaryota > Metazoa > Chordata > Mammalia > Macroscelidea > Macroscelididae > Elephantulus > Elephantulus edwardii. The sequence continues at coordinate 37,334,951 of NW_006399757.1, read as the reverse complement.
CCTCCAAGGAGAAATTTGGTTCCACCCTCTCCAAGATAGACCTTTTTGTTTTCTTGACTGTCATGGTATGTTCAAGGCTCTTCTCCAGCACCACACCTCAAAGGCATCAATTCTCCTTCTGTCATCCTTAGTCACTGTCCAGCTCTTTGATGCATAGCAAGTAATTACAAAAACCACTAGAGAACATTTTTATTATTATAGATTTTCAGTTCTGATATATGAGTTATGAATGTTTGATCTCTGGAATTCAATATACATATGTGGGTCCTGGGAGTTAGCTGACCCAAGTGGTAAGTAAGGCTCAACTTTGCTCTTGTGAAAGTGGGGGGCTCGCTTATGTTTTTTGTTCATAGGCACCCCTGCACAGGCTTTCTTTGAGCCAGTTCTTTCCTTGTGTTGCTGATCTGTTTGGAATATGCCCTTCTCCCTGTTTCCCTTGAAGTTCCCTCCCGCCCTAGCGTCCATCAGTCTTGGGCCTCTGCACTGTTGTAGTGCCGTGGTCTCCCTTTGCACCTTTGGCTTGTGAATCTCCACTTCCTTAAAAAAGTGACTTGAGTTTCCTCAGATTAGCTCTCTTTGTGTTCTCTTTTGGGGGCATTCCGCAGCCCTATTGCAAAACTACTTTGATAAGTATTATGATATTAGCAGATAGGTTCTCCCAGTCCAGTTTCTGTACCATCCTATTCTTCCTCTCCCTCACTTCTGTACTCATTCCAACTCTCTAATGTATAAGCTGCCATCCAGAGTTCGGAAATCTCAGTCTGGTTGGGTTTTTTTTTTTTGTTTTTGGTGTTTTGTTTTTTTTTTAATTATTATTCATCTTTCAATGGGTTAGTTGCTGGGGGAATGTCTTGTTTACCTAGTGTGCCCCTAACAGAGATACCACACCTGAGAGGTTTTAGCAAACAGACGTTTATTCTTTCACATTGTAGGAGGCTGGAAGCATAGAAGTATAAACTCAAGGTGTTGGCTATAAGGAAAAGCTTTCTGTCATTTCTGGAGCAGGGCACTTGGCTACTTCAGCATCTGTATGACCAGTGTTCCCTGGAGAGCTTATGTTTTGGCCATCCCTTGTGTCAAGAAGTTTCCCAGCAGGAACCAGAGTCTATAAATATAGGCTCTTTTCCTGACCTTCTTTCTTAGTGTGGTCTCCCTGCTTCTGCTCAGTTCTCCCTCATCTTTCAAAAAAGGGGGATGCAGGCCACACCCCAGGAAAACTCCCCCTTATATCAGCTCAGGGCTATGGTGAGATTAAGGATGTTCCGCTCAAACCTTAATCCTCTCACAATTGATTGGCTGGTCATCTCTCTGATCTCATTGTAGGGATGTCTACATCACTACATAACTGCCTCTAGCCCTGCCTCATTACCATCACAGAAATGAAGACTTATGACACATAGGATAATCATATTACACTGAATATCAGCCTAGCCAAGTAGGCATGTAGATGGAGAGACGCAGTCCAATTCATGACAAAGAATAAATGAGAGCATTCATTCACTTCATCTTGCTCTACTCTACTGCATTTATTTTTAAGTTACTAAAAACTAAATATAAGAAATCTCTACAGGTGAATGTTAAATTTCAGTGTTAACAGTTTCTGATGTAAGGAGCTCTGGTGGAACTAGTGGCAAGAAGCTGTGCATGCAGTTAGGTCCCCCAGCTGCGCCATGGGAGAAGGATGGGCAATCTCCTCCTGTGTAATTACTGCTTCTGAAAACCCACCAGAGGGTCCGCTGTGGGTCGGTTCCAATTCTATGGTACAGAGCAACAGCAAAAGGTTCTGATGTAGCTTTCTATTCTAGTCCTGGGAAAGCTTCTATAAGCCTCCTCCTTTCCTAATTTGGCTAGCAGCCAGCAGAACAACACAAGGGGTTAAGGACTGAGCTATCAGGTGATCGTAGCTGAATACAGATTTCACTGTCAACTAGGCTTTCTGATCAATTTCCTTAGCTGTGAAATTAGGATAAACAGTGACTGTTTCATATGATTGTTGGGTGGACTTAATTAAGATAATGCATTCAGATGCTTAGTATAATGAGCAATCTATATATGTATATTAGCTATGATCATCGTTGTTTGGGGCCCTCCTAGAATTCTAGGACCCAAAGATATTCCATTTTTTCCACCTCCAAGATACAGGTTTCTGATGAAGGATCTCTGCCCTGCGTGGCTAAGTATTTCCCAAAGTCAAGGCTCTTGGATTATCTACATCTTTGTCCCCTACAGAGCTTTTCAAGAATGTAGAGTTCTGGATCCAAACTCTGACTTAACTGAGGAGATGAGACCCTATAGTCTTCAGTGACAGTATGTTGCTTGAGTGAGTCGTCTGCACAAAGAAGTGGGAAAACCACTGGTCTGTGTAATTCAACTCGAAGACCTCTTTTTCTGGATCACTTAGATTTTAAGAACTCAGACTCCATTCACATTAACTAGGGCCTGTTGGATTGTTTTGAAGATTAGTCCAAAGTTGATTCAAATCCACTGGATGGCTGGCTCAGCTGAACCATTAGACCTGAGAACCACACCTCATCTGGTCTCTACATTTAGACAGCTGGGGGACGTGTCTGGGTGGGAAACAGCACGTTCCAGGCCCACAGCAGTGAGCCATGGTTCTTCAGCTGAACCAGGTCACTAGAGATAGCTTCCTCTTCCTAAATGTTTTCTTTGAAGTTTGGGCTGTCAATTAGAATCCTTGAACTAGTGTGAGTGCCATGAAGACATACCTACATTGTCTCGTATGATGGAGGAGTCAGGGCCCTCAGTCATATGGCCCAGCCTTCAGCGTCCCAACTCTACTTCCTGAAATTACTTGTTGGTAAATGTTCAGGGGTATCAGGTTCTGTAGATGGACACTGTTCTCCTGCTAGAAGTGAAGAGGTTAGAGAACCTAACTCATCCTAGCATTTAATATTTCTCAGATAAACATTTATCATTTATAATATTTGTTGCAAACACTCTTAGAAGAGTCTGTTGAAAGATTGTTGCAACCTAAGTTCATCTTTGATCCATTTAGCTATAAGGAGCCTGGAGATAAGCCAAACCTGCTCAGGCCTTCTTTTGAAGTCAAGAACACTAGTCAATTTTTCTAAAGCCAGGCACTTAAAATTATTCATTTCCTACATCAGAGTTTACATTCTGGCAACAATTTAGGGGGAAAAAAGACATGCAGTTTTAGATTTGCTTCTAGCTGCCTGGATCATGAATTGGAACAGTGTTTCAAAGAGAGGGTTTCGTGTCTGTGTGGCAGGCTCCTGGGGCGCCTGGGCCTGGCACAGTGATCCTCCAAACCAGGGAAGAAATGACTTTATTCCACAATGATGGGGGTTCCACCCAGATGCCCAGGAGCCAATGAGGAGCTGGTGGTCAGGGCCAGGCCCAGCGGGCGTCCCCTGGCTTCTGTTCCTGGCTGGTCTGCTGAGTAACTAACTGTGTGGTGACTGCTGAGTAGTCATATATCCTTCCAGAGCCCTTCCCCTCACACGCTCACCCTGGGAAAGCCTGGGGTACAGGCATGTCTCATTCTTCATCTTCCTACTAGATGTATACAGAGAGCAACAGAGAAGGCTCCACCACCCCTCCTATGGAGGCCCTACTTGCTCCAGCAACTCTTCCAGGGGGGCAAACTCTCTCCCAGGGCCTCTCAGAGAAGCAGTCTTTAGAGCAAGCATTGAAGAGCCCCCCCCCCCCCACATACTCCCTAACTCTGAGATCCAGGCACCTCTGCCTCTCTCCAGCTTGGAACATACCACAAAGGCAGGCAGCATCTTTGCTTGCAGGATGTTGGTGTGGAATGAGGCACAATCGCTTCTTGTTTCTTGTGCCTTGCTCCACCAACTCCAGCCTACTTAATGCCTGGAGGCAATGCAGAGTTCAGGTTAAGTCTGTGGGCTCTGGAGTCAGACACCCTGCACTCAATTCAGTTCTGCCTCGGTCTTCTTGATCCTTTGTAAGGTATCTTGTTTCCCTCTGCCTCTGTTTTCTTATCTGTAAAACAGTAGTGAGCACATTTGATGTGAGAAATAAATGAGAAAATAGGACAAGTATCTACACAGTGACTGGAAAATATTGAAGAAAAAAAAATCCATACCCAGTGCTGTTTGGTGACTTAATTCTGACTCATCATGACCCTCCATCAGATTTCCAAGGCTGCAGATATTTATAGGAAAAGACAGCCAGTCTTTCCCCTATGGAACAGCTGATGGATTCAAATCCCTGACCTTTCTGTAAGCAATCCAGCATATAACATGCTACTATACCATCAGGGTTCTTTGGTGCATAAGTAGGTGCTCAGAAAGTCTTAGGCATGGTTACATTCCATAAGGAATGTTGGATTAAATAGAAAGGTGGTATTTTAACCCAAAGTGGGACATTTGGATAAACCATCGCATTATTGTTTCTCTCTGATAAATCTCTCGCAGACATTCTTATTAATATTCTTTTCCATCTGGCCTCTGTCACTCGCTTTTATTGCCTTCACTTATACTTGTTCCTCATGGCTTATGGCTCACCCTTGGAGAATAAATAGAATCGAAACTATCCAAGAGTTCAGGAGAGGGGTGAGGAGTACAAGCTTGAGGACACAATATCTGAAGGATGGAATATTGAAGGCTGGAATATCACATGATATTCCAAAGCAAAAATGACTACTTTTGCCAGCACAGAGAAGTGAGTGGAGTAATGGGTGGGCATTTGGATGGAGTGAGCAGAGCATCTGAGTGTGACCTCCAGTGGGTTGAGAAGCAGGGTGAGTGTTGTCTCTGAGGATGAGTGAGAGGTGGCCACTAACTGATCCAGATCATTGCTAACAATAGGTCCTGAAGATGAGTAGTAAGTTGGTGGCCCTCAGACCCTACCTGTGAAATACATAGATACTCCTGGATGATAGATGGCCAAGATGGCCGGAGAAAGACACACACTGCCGTTTTAATGGATCCATATTCTCTTGATTCTGTGGAAAGATGTGATCTCATTATCACTATAGTGAAAGAGAATCATTGACAACGTGAATGAGACCTTTCCTTTCAATAAAGGAAATCCTGAAAGCTATCCTCTTTCATTTTCCCAGTTTTGCAAAAGCTGTCCAAATTCTCTGTAGCTCCAAGCTTTCAGTGAAATGAAACCAGTTTCAGGGGGTTCCTCATGCCTGGTAGCAAGTTCCCCGGGCCATCAGAGCCTTCTTGAACACTGTGACTCCCTGGCTTGCAGATGATGACCACTGGATCATCGACACAGACTACGACACGTACGCTGTGCAGTACTCCTGCCGCCTGCTGAACCTCGATGGCACCTGTGCTGACAGCTACTCCTTCGTGTTTGCCCGGAACCCCTACGGGCTGCCCCAAGATATACAGAGAATCGTGAGGCAGCGGCAGGAGGAGCTGTGTCTGAGCAGACAGTACAGGATGATCGTTCACAACGGTGAGTGGGTGCAGGCGTGCCCCACCAGCTGGTGAGCGCTGTTTACCCTGAGACCCGTGGCGTGTGAGGGCATCATGATACTCGTTACCTACATAGTAATGGAGCGCGGGTGGCCTGGTGACGAGAAGCTATTCTGCAATTCCACGGCACATGATTCAAATCCACCGGTTTCTCAGGGGGTTGGGGAACAGATGGGCAATCTTCCATGTGAATAACTGTCTCTTGAAAACCTGCTGGAGGATCAGCTATGGGTTAGTTCTGACTCGACCATAAACAAAACAGTGACATTAAACCCTGAGCCTGTGGTCCAGCTCCTAACAGCTTTCCTCTCCTGTATTTCAGGTTACTGTGATAAAAACGCAGAGAGATACATTTTGTAGCCACATCATGGATACAGCGTTCCAGTTGAAAACGTCTGGCCCGCTCTCATGCCATCGTCAACTGTATTTATCTTAGAAGCTTAGTTGGCCCTCGCTCTCCTCACTCACCTTCCCTCAGTCAACATACAACCTTCGGGATACATGAGACTAGATGTGTAGAGGAGTGAATCTGTTTGCAGTTAAATGCATATCTCTTTTGAATGGAGGTTTGTTGGGGTTTTGTTTGTTTTTGTTTTGTTTTTGTTTTTGTTTTTTTTGAGGAATGATGTGAGGCCTTGGATTCCAGACTTTGATTTATTAAAATGGAGTCACACATTTCCTATGACTTGAGTTTTATTTGCGTATTCTTTGTTGAGGGAAGAGGTTCCTTCAGACGACCAAACAGGGATATATACCCAAGAAGGACGTCCTTTCCTCTCAGCTGTCAGGACCTGTTCTGGTATCTAATCCCCTTTATTAATGACTGTGGCTTCCCCAACTTCCTGAAAAAGGATTTTCCCCATTAATTCAGGAAGGCCTTAACCACTAGCCTGGCCAAGGTACTGAGGCCAAAAAGGAAGTGGATACAAGCCAGCCCAGTGGGCCAGAGGCCTGAGCCTCAGTGAGCTCAGGCAACTGGGTTTATAGAAAGAAAGGTGGAAACTGACACACGGGGTTCAGGGCAGAGTCTCGGGAATATCCACTCCAGCACTCACCCCCAGCCCTCATAGTCTCTGGCACTTAATTCACACCTTTATATTTTTGGTGAATGGTGATGGTGGAGGGGCTTCCAGCTCCCTGGGGGAAATCAAAGCTGGATCCCTGAAAGCTATTTCTGAAGGAAAGGTGAGAGTCCCCTCTCTCCCTGAAGCATGCAGGGAAGAGCTTGAGTAAGGATAGAAATAGCCCAGGTGGGGCTGGATACCATCTCACACACGATTTGCAGCACCTGTGAACATTAATAGGTCTATAAGTAGTATAAATGGTTTACAAACCCTTGGGGCATAGTGTGCTATGTGTTGGTCTACTAACCAGAAGGTTAGTGGTTTGAACTGCCAGCCTCTCCTTGGAAGAAAGGTGGAGCTTTGCAGACCCACAGGACGGTCTCCACAAGTCGGAGTGAACTCAAGATAGAAGGTCTTACAAATCTGAAAGCTGGCAATTTGAACCAGCCCTCAGTGGTGCTGTGAAAGAAAGGTCAAGCAATCTGCTTTCACAAATGTTATATATAGCCAAGAAGACACCACGTCTGTGACACATAAGGTCATGAGTCAGAATTTATTTAACACCCTCGGGGTTGGATTTTTCCCTTATATACAAACACTAGTATATAACCACATACAAAGTTACTTGCCTCACTTTCTCAGAAGTTCCCAGAAGCCTCAGTTTCTCATCCTGAGAAGGAAGCAAGGCTTTGGCATTAGAAAGTCTTGGGTCCAAGTCAAATAAACATATCCAAACAAAACAACCAGAACGGAAATAATGAGTGTTGACACAGTATGAAAAATGTAGCTGATGTCACTGACAATTTGTGTAGAGATTGTTAAATGGGAGTCTAATCTGCTGTGTAAACTTTCACTAAAAAGAAACACAATAAAACATTAGTTTAAAAGTAATAAATAAAATCTCTCCAGCACACATATATATTGGCTCCATATTAGCTGTGGGATTTGGAGTGGTTGCCTGGATTCTCTCAGCCTCACTCTTGTCTTCTGAGATATGAGGAGGCAGCGTGAGGTTGCAGGGAGAATTCAGTGAGGCTGTGGGAGCGGTGCCAGCACTGGACACCCCAGGTTGACACTCAAGGGACTCCTTCCTGTGTGTGCAGAAACCCAGAACTATGGAGTGTGGGCTCAGTCAATAGTTCGCTTTGCTATTGGCTGCGCAGACCTCTTCCGCCAGTTTCCTCTGCCAGCAACGGCCCTTCTCCAGATTTACACTGGTAGATCTGTCTTGTTCAAGGTCACTTCAGATCCAATGTCACTCCTCAGAAAGGTCATTCAAACTCCCTCCCTTGATCAGAATTGCCATCAACCACAGCATTCTCCTCCATATTCTTCATGGAGTTTATTAAATAGAGAAGTTGCATTACTTACTGACTTGTATCAGGGAGGCTGCCTCCAACTAGATTGTAAGCTCCGAGAGGACAAAGGGCTGTGACTGTCCAGTCCATCATTGTATTTCCAACTCTACAAGTCGTGTCTGATCACAACGGGGGTCTCCTAAGCATCTGGTAGATGAATTAATGAAGGAATTCGCTCACTCTCACAGGCTTTTAGGAGGATCCAATCTTCTCTGATTTCATAAACCTCCTTCTTCTATAGGAGTCCATGGCACATTTTTATAATTGAAAAAGAAAACATAATTACCTTTCACTTTTCCTTTGAAAAATCTTCAAACACTCTTAACATTCATTAATAATCTTGAGGCTTTACAAGTTCAGGGAGGGGGTCTAGAGTGGCCTTGGAGCTCTGGTGGCCTAGTGGATAAGGAGCTGTGCTGCTAATGCAGAGGCAAGCAGTTCAAATCCACCAGCTGCTCTGAGGTAGAAAGATGGGCAATCTCCTCTTGTGTGATTTACAGCCTCTGAAAACTTTCTAGAAAGTCAGCAATGAATCGATTCTGATTCAATGGCATGTATTAACAATTATGTGACCCTTCAAATAAATCATTTGGAACCTAGTTCAGTCAGTTAAAAATCTTCATTTAAAAAAAAATCTTCATTTTAGAGGGAGGGAGGAAATTATGCAACAATGAATTAATTTGTTTTTAAGTGAAGGAGGCAGGGAGGAGGGAGGAAAATGTGCAACAATGAATGAATGAAAATAGAGCTTTCTTGTAAATTTTTGTTAAAATCACTATTGTAAAAAATTCCTCCTTTTAGAAGGCAGGAAAGCTTTATGCATGGGACATGTAGCTATCAAACAGTTATAAATAAAATGGTTTCTAAGGTTAATATATAAACACACTGGAAAGAGTCCACATTTAAAAGGAAACCAGAGCTTATCCTTCCAGAAAGGAATAATAATGTTGAATAGCCATCCCCTTAACTTATCATGCTGTTGCTGTGTATTTGCATGAGTGGCAGTTTCTTTAAGCTGAGTACACTCTTTGATGGTCCTTTTAAAATTAAAGGGAAAATTAATTCCCTTTGGAAACATACTATGGTTTGCCTTTTTGTCTTGTAGTGAGAAACATGGCCTATAGCAAAAAAAATTAATTAGCTGGAAATAATGGACAAATCATTTCTTTTTACAGACGTATCTGTAAGAATGGCTCCCTTTTCAGGAAAGAAGAAGCAGCAGCAAATAATCTTCCTCCATTCATTTCTAAACAGCGACATATTGTAGAGAATGGGGTTCAGGGCTGAATTGGCAAATGTGAAGGCCACCACCCAGAAGAAGATAGATGGCCAGATGACCAGGTCTTGCTTGAAGTTCTGGATCAAGATGAGGAGGATGGTGATGATGATGGGGCTCCACATGATGAAGAAGGAGACCATGAGCAGGAAGAGCGTGCGGAAGAGCCGGAAGTCCTGCTGGGACACTCGGATCTGGTGGCTCTCTGAGTACGCCAGGCTCACGGTAAGCCTCCTCCTTGATGCCTTCGTGATCTGCAGGAAGACAACGTGGGACACAGCCTCAGTTAACCAGGGAATCTCAAGAGGTGGGTTTTTTTAATTTATTGAGGAGTCACAGAAGGTGCAGTGGTTGATAGCTCTAGTCCTGGCTGCCCTCAGGATATTTGCTTTGGAATTTTGTGGAGGGTGGACTCTTTCTCAGAGTCCTGGCATTTATTTGGTCTACATTCAGAGGGTGCTGGAAAACATGGTACCCGGTTGATCTCCTGAGAGGAAAGGCAGAAAAGAATTCGCATTGTGAATAGAGTTGATGGGGGATGATGAAAAAGTCTTATCTAGAAAAAGGAGGACATGTGGACAGGGGCACTTCTTCCCTGTTTTCTTTGTTAAAAAGAAATTGTATGAAAACCATTTATGCTCAAGATATGTTTTGAATCATGATACTAAAGAGATGTAAATTAAAATGCACAAGGCATCTACCACCTGTATCCTCCACTCCCACATTCTAAAGGTGATCCAAGAGTTCCGTTTCCGGTATGTTCCGGAAACACTCTCCATCCACTGCATAGCTGGCCATGGGATAACAGGTGCCTGTACTTTTGCCTTTACACAAGTAGGGTCATACCATTCAGCCCACTTTGAAGTTTACTTCTTTTTAAAACAATGTTAAAATGCCTAATGGGTAAGGAGTTGTTCAGCCAATCCAAAGCCTCAAAGTTTGAAGCCATCAGCTGCTCTGCCAGAGAAAGACGGGCATTCTCCTCCCATATAATTTATGGCCTCTGAAAATCCACTAGAGGGTCACCTATGAATTGGCTCAACCCAAGGGTACTTAACAATAAAATGTTTTCTTAAGATCAGCTGGGTGAATCTGTCTCCTGGTCCTGTCCTCTTGCTGAATTTTATATGTCCACTTGGTGCTTTGAAGGAAATAGCAAAAAAATAAGGCCTCAGGAATAGATGGTATACCAATTGAAGTATTTCAGCTAACAGATGCTGCCCTGGATGTGCTCACCAAGTTGTGCCAAGAAATCTGGAGAACAACCACTTGGCCAACTGACTGGAAGAGTTCCCATTCCAAAGAAGGGTGACCCAACTGAGTGTGGAAACTACAGAACAATAGCATTGATTTCACATGCAAGCAAGATTCTACTGAAGATTATCCAAAAACGACTGGAACAGCACATCAGCAGAGAATTGCCAGAAGTCCAGGCTGGGCTTAGAAGGGGTCGTGGTACTAGGGATATTGTAGCTGATGTTAGATGGATCTTAGCTGAAAGCAGGGAATTCCAGAAGAATGCATATCTGTGTTTCATTGATTATGCAAAGGCGTTTGACTGTGTGGATCATAACAAACTGTGGCTGGCTCTGAGAAGAATGGGAATCCCAGAACATTTAATCGTGCTAATGCGAAACCTATATTTGAACCAAGAGGCAATTGTCAGAACAGAGCAGGGTAACACTGTATGGTTCAAAATTGGGAAGGGTGTACGCCAGGGATGTGTCCTGTCTCCATACCTTTTCAACCTGTATGCAGAGCAGATTATCCGGGAGGTTGGGTTCTATGAGGAGAAATGTGGGGTCAGGATTGGTGGAAGATCTATGAACAATCTGCGTTATGCAGATGACACAACCCTGCTTGCTGAAACTGAGGAGGACCTCATGCACTTGCTGCAGAGGCTCAAGGACAGCAGCCTTCAGTATGGACTGAGGCTCAATGTCAAAAAGACAAAGATTCTCACCACTGGACCAAATGGTAGCATCAGGATGGATGGCGAAGAGATTGAGATTGTTCACAGCCTCAGTTTGCTCGGCTCCACTGTCAGCACTCTTGGCACCAGCAGTCAGGAAATCAAAAAACATTGCGATGGGAAAGTGCTGTTTGGGACTTCTCTAAAGTACTTAAGAGCAATGGTGTCTCTCTGGAGACTAAGGTGTGCCTGATACAGGCCATGGTCTTTGCAATTACTTGTTATGCATCAGAGAGTTGGACAATGACTAGGGAGGACAGAAGGAGAAATGATGCCTTTGAGCTGTGGTGCTGGAGAAGAGTATTGAAAGTACCATGGACTGCCAAGAAAACAAACAGATTCATCCTGGAGAGGATTAAACCAAGCAACTCCTTGGAGGTAAGGATTCTGGGGCTTCGTCTGACATACTTTGGACATGTTGCAAGAAGGGACAGGTCCTTGGAGAGGGACATCATGCTTGGTAGGGTGGAGGGACGGCTCAAGAGGGGAAGACCCTCTATGAGATGGATTGATTCAGTGACTGGGGTAATCGGGATGGGTGTGTCAGAGGCAGTGTGATTGGCACAGGATAGAGCAGGGTTTAGGGCTGTTGTACATAGGGTCGCTATGAGTCGCAAATGACTCGGCAGCACATAACAACAACAAGGCCCAGCCAGAGATGCAAAAGCTTGGCTGTTACTGTTCACTCCTTCAGCTTTCTTAATGACTATGTGGGGTGGTGGATAGGGTCGTGGACAGGTGAGGGTGGAAAGGGAGGGGATGGAAGTAGGTGGCAGGTAATTTGTCCAGAGAGGCTGCTGAGGCCTGTCTGGTGCACAGGTAGCTCAAGATGTGACATAATAGTACCTATTAACCTGACATGCTTTGTTCCAGCCTGTACCTCTGATCCAATTCACTGTCTAGACCACATCAGACCACTTGACCTTGTTACCTCCCACTTCCTTAGTCTGGCCATGTCTCCTTCTGCTTTCTGTGGCTATTGGACTGTGCTTACATAATTTGGAAACTAAAGGCTGAGGCATCCCCTCGTGTGCTCTGTGCCTGCTTGCCTTGTCCCATTCCCCTAAGAGTCCTGAATCTCAAGAGGGGAAGTAATTAGAAGGTAATTAGCACCAGTTTGCACACATGTAACTCCAAGATTAAGTTGACTTAAAATAGTCTCTGTAGAATACTTCTAACCAGCTAATTGAAGGCCAGGAATCCCTGGGTGGTACAAATGATTAGTGTGCTCAACTTCTAGCCAAAAAGTTGGAGGACAAAAGGCCTGGGGATCTAATTTTTTAAAATCACCTATCCAATACTTCATGGGGCACAAATCTACTCTGGCACGTTGAGGGCCACCATGAGTTGGAACTGGTTTAACTATATTATTCCATGTAACTGCTTGCTGGCTTCTGTGCAGTGGGTTAGGTGATGGAGATGAGCATCTGCTGATGCTGGTGAACAAGGCCCGCTCACCCCTCTCTCCACTACTCAGGATAGCTGAGCTTCACTGGGTGCTCCCTGTGTGTCAGCCACTGTGCTCTTATGTATTTGGCTTATACACTGTCAGAGTTCACCTTCACAACTGCTCTTTGATTCTGTATTATTATCATTTCTACTTCCCAGGGAAGGAAATTGAGCCTCAGAAGTGTAAAGTAACTTGTTCAAGATCAATCCGGTTAGAACAAATGGCCAAAGCTCTCATCTGTTGAAGCTGAGCTCAGCTGAGCTAAAGATTAACTGTCTCCAGGGTAACATAGAGGCTCAGAAGGTGTCACCAAACCAGCCCTCCCCCTCTACTGCCTGTCCTGCAGGCTGATTTGTTCAAGAGGCATAAGCCACATCTCGCTGTATATGCTGGTGGTGGTATGACACATCCAGGTCTAGAAGTTGCTGTGTAGAATAAAATGTAGAACTTAACATGCTGGTGAAAATTACAAAACCATTATTTTGAAGTCCAAACCCCTGGTACATGTCAACATGAAACTGTTTGGAAATGGGATCTTTTAAGATGCTTCCATTAACACGTTGCTGCACACTTTTAAATTGATGACCATGCTTAGAAACACATCTTTTTTTCTATGTAGTACTGAGTAATTAACAAATAAATGCATTAGTACACTTCGTACAAATGAGGTTCCTTTTTTAATTAATTAAAATGTGCAGGACGGCTATAGCCATCATTTGCAGCAACTTATTAACATAGGAATTAGGATGTTGGAAAAGAGTGTTGATTAGAACACGGACTGACAAAGAACAAGCAAGTCTGTCCTGGAGGAAGTGCAACGAGTGTGCTCTTTAGAAGCAAGTATGATGAAACGTGGTCTCACATAATTTGGGGGTGTCGTCAGGAGGGGCCAGTTCTTGGGAAATGAGATCTTTTGGGGAAAGGTAGAGAGGGTCAGAAAATAGAGGAAGACCATCCACACACAGTGACTGTAACAGTGGGCTCAAGCCTATCTGATGAGGATGTCACAGGATAGGGAAAGGCTGAAATTCACTGTTTATAGAATTAACAGAAGTTCTAGACAACTTGACAGCACCTTACAACAGCAGCAACAACCACCACCAACATGAAGTCATACTAGAGTCCGATGAGTCCTAATCCAATCTGAGTGGTGTCCTTAAAAAGAGAAGAGATACAACCATTGCTCGTGGAGATGAATGCCATGTGACCACAGAGACACATACGCTGACAAGTTCAGGAATGCTAGGGGCAACCTGAACCCAGGAAAGAAGAGAAAGAATTCTTCAGAGCCTTTGCAATAACTTGGACTTGCTAACACCCTGAATTTTGACCTACAGCCTCGAAAAGGGTGAGATAATTTTGTTAGGGCAGTCCTAGGAAATTAAGAGAGAGGGTTAATTTCAGGAGGTAAACTTGGCCAACAGGTTTCAGGAAGGAGAGTTGGGTGACAGGTGGGTGAGTGCATGAGAAGTGGTACCACCCCTCGGTAGGCAGCCCTCTAGGTCATAGAAGATATATGAGGACTTATTCTAGCAGCAACCTCAACTCTCAAGCTGCCCACATTGTCCTGTCAAGACAGGTGACATAAACTCTGAGTGCCTTGGATAGTGCCTCATAGACATCATTGAACAAACAAGGCTAGCAGAAGCTCACATTTATTGAGCACCTACTGGTATTGGGTTATCTCTTTGAACTCTCCCCACAGTCTGGGATGTATATCCTCCAATGCTCTCTATTTTACAGATAAAGAAACTCAAGGGCAGATAGGTCAAGCTATGGTGGACAGTGTTTGGTGGAGCTCCCCAATTAAAACAAGCTTGGAAGCAGGAGTGGCATCCACTTCCATAATAGCTTACCTCTAGAAACCCTATGAACCTGGAGAAAGGACAAAAGTTATACAGGTGTCCAGGACTTTTGTTCATAGGGTCGCTATGAGTCGCCCACTACTCGGCGCACTTAACAACAACAACAACAGCACTACCCAGCTAAGAAGTTGCAGAGGTGGGCTTCAAGCGTTGGTCGGATGACTCTCGCCCACACTCTTCATCTTGGATTGGTTCCTTCCTGTGCTCTATAGTTTTGCCAGGAGGAATCCTTTGTCCAGCCTTTAACTCCAAGTTTAAGGCATGAACTCTGAGAGGTCTTCCTGGTTCCTCTCCCCCTCGGCACGTTGCAGGATTTTGTTCCTTGTGCTCATGAAGCACTTGTCACACAGACACGTGGGAGCTGCCAGAGTGTTGATCTCATCCTGACTCCACTAGCCTGCAGGCTCCTTGGGAACTTAGGCCAGAAATGGGGCATCCCTGTGGCTGCTGTGGCGCAGGGCTCTGACAAGGACCTGGCAATGACTGTGAGTGAACAGAGAAGTGAATGGACTGACCCCTGGGCCAAATGCATAAGGGTTCGTGTCCTTTTCCAACACTGACACGTTCTGTTGCTACGTCTTTCCACAGTTCCCACAACTTCTGGGAAGTGAGGATGAAAATTGTACCTTTATAATCAAACATGGTTCCCCCATTGTTCTGTGACCCAGATGACAAGGTTACTTAATACTAATAATTTATGTTTCTTAAGTTACCCTAGGGTCTAACTCTGATTCATAGTGGCGTGAGTCAGAGGAGAAAGGTGAGCCATAGGCTTCCTAATGGCTCTTTAGGAATCCAGGCCTGTCTTCCAAGGACGCACTTTGTGGACTTGAACATCCAACCTTCTGGTTAGCAGTTGGGCACAGGAGCCTTTGGCATCACCCAGAGATCCAGCTGACATTTACCCAGGGCTTAAAATGTCCCCAGCCTTGTGCTTGATGTGCTTTTACATTAAATTAAATGCTCAATTAACTTTTGAGGATTAACCTTAATCCTGAAAACAGGCCTGGAAAGTAGGCTCTGGTGTTGTCCTCACATTTAGAGGGAGACAGAAGCTCTGAGAGGTGAAGTGCTTCAGGCGTCTGCCCTCTGAGAGGGACTAGCACTCCTCCTGCCCACCAGAAGGAGAACTATGAGCCTTGGAGTGTGGTCCGCCAACCACCCCACTCAGTCACTCAATCATCACACAACCACTCACTAAACTGAACATGCTGGACCTCACCTCCTGAGTGGGACCCAGACATGTGCATTTTAAGTAATAAACAGATGAGAAATACTAAGCTAAGACAACAGGCTTGGTATGAGTTCTTGGCCTCCCACCCCTCAACCTGTACCCTTTGAAAGACAGTTTCCTTTCAAACTCTCCTATTGAGATGTGTTGCCTTTGTATCATGTGGTTTCTCAAGGACAGCCTTTTGAAAACACCACTCCCCTCGGCCAGCCTCAGGTGTTGTCCTCAGCTGTGCGGATGTGATGTTTTCATTGCTGACAGGTATATACAGGTAGAGAGAGGATGCTCCCATTACCACACCCCTGACCTAGTCTGACCCAGGGTAGACCCGGAAGTTGAGTCTTCCCTGGAGATTACTTTTGCCAATAAGCAGCTTCCCAATTATAAACATCAAACAACAGACCTCTATATTTTCCAGAGGGTCCACCTCCCTTTTCTATCACTGGCCAATAGGTGGTCCCAAGGCAGAGGAATGAGGGGGAGGTATGGAGAAAGAGCTGTGTGTCACCACTGTTGAAAACTTTCCCATCCAAGCTCTGGTGGCAAGAAGCTGCACTGCAACCCCAGAGGTGAGCAGTTCAAATCCACCAGATGCTCTGCTGGAGAAGGAGGGACAATCTCTTCCTGTACCAGTCAGATCTGATTTGATAGTACACACAAAAAATAATAAAATAAAATTTAAAAACCAAACAAAAACCCCAGATTGTTACTCAGCTCAGCTCTGAGGTAGGTTGGGGGTGATCCTACTTTGAGCTATGGACTAGCTCACTCATCCCACAAATATTTATTGAGCACCTACTCAGTGTGTGAGAGGGGAACCTGGTGGCACCGCCTGTAGGGAGCTGTGCTGCTAACGCAACGGCTACACCTTTCTGCCAGTTTGAATCCACTGGCAGATTCTAGGGAGAAAGATCAGTGGGCTTTTCTCATGCAACTTATAGTCTTGGAAACCCAATGAGGAAGGCCAACTATGAGTCGGTTCTGACCCATAGCCATGAATTTAAGACTGTATGCTAAGTACTCTCCTGGACACAATATAATGGGGGAAGAAGTCCACTTCCATTCTAGATGTGTGAGGGACTGCGGAAAGGAACTAGAAACATACACGATGTTACAAAGGTTGGAAACATCACATCTTATCATGGCAATGGTTGCTGGGTAATAACACAAACCAAGCCCAAAGAGCTAGTATTGACAACCTGATAGAGGGCACTGGGGAGTGGCTGGGAGGCTACTCCCCTGGGAAACTGTTGATTGGAAAAAGCTGCTGAAGATGTATGGCACCTCTGAGTCATGAGGAAAGAGGAAGCAGGGGTGGCACAGGGCAAATAGGGTCGCAGCCCTGCGTGCCCATGAAGGGTCATCGGCAAGTGAAGAAACCACGTGAAGACTCAGAAGAGCTTTAGAAACCCAGTTGCTCCAAATCCTTGTCCAAGTCTAAACCAGCAACCAGGGTCGGTGGGGACTTTAGTACATGGCTTCCCAAACAGGGTTCCACTGAACACCAGAGCAGACTTGTGAAAAAGCAGGCACTGAAAATGCTACGGAGCTCAATTATGCTGTGACAAACAAGGTGTCTCCGAGTCTGAGTAGACTCAACAGCACCTGTGAACTGGCCATAGTCAGATTTAGCAATGTTGCCTGTTTGGTTCCTGTCCTGGAGAGTCCTGGTGTATCTTAGTGTAGCAAAGACTCTGAGAAGTCCTGCACGTAAGAAACCCATTCACTCTGGTTAATTGAGATGTGATCCTGAAGGCCTTTCTAATACCAGCTAACATGGCAGGGAGTTCTAGAAGGAGTTCTAGGGAACGCTGTTTTAGAGGAATAAATAATCAAATGATACAGAAAAGACATGACTCAAGTCTAGATATGGGTCTGATATGGAGACAGTAATGGCAGGCAAGGCTGGAGAAGTGGTGGGGAACGGCTGTCATGTTTAGTTATGTGCCAAGTGACATCAAACATTCTCTCAGTGTATTTTGTCTCCGAATACAGACTTGAGGTCTCTGATGGGGAGAACCAAAGTCTATTTAGAGGCAAGTAGATGAGAGGACATTGCCCCTAACCCATGAGGCTTCATTTCTCTTAGACCTTTTTCTCCAGTGGGACTCGGCACAGAGGGAAAAAAAATAGGATTTTTTTTCATAGAATAATTTAGTCTGCTGTTACCAAGCAACAGGAAGATGTGAAGCAGAAATAGGAAAGGTACAAATAGAGCCTTCATGAAGTCAGCTCTAGTGGAATAGTCTGTAGCTTGTTGTGCTACTGGCCAAATGGTGTCCAGCCTCTGACTGCCCTGCAGGAGAAGGGGGGGCAGTCTCCTCCCCCTAAGAAGTGAAGCCTCCCAACCTGAAGGGCGCCGCTGTGCATCAGAATCTACTCGACCGACTGACTGCAGTGTGTTTGCCTTTGTTTTAGGGGAGCCTTCTTGCCACTAAGGGACACAGAAGCGAGATCACTGTGGAGGGTCAAAATGCTGCCTGTCCCCCAGTCTTCTGCACTCCCAGAGCCCGTCCCTATTCTTGCTGTGCTCCACATCTGAAGCCCTTCAGTTTATCCTCTCAAAAATCTCACAGGGGTCCTTTCCCCCAGCAGGCTCTGGGAGAAGGGGAAGCCTTACCCTAACCAATAACAACAGATGTCATTCATCCAGCACCTGCTACAGGCAGACATCACACCACTGGTACCCCCGTGACTCGCTCACATGCCTTACAACAACCTTATCCTGTTGGAGTTGGGATTGACGCTTTTTGCAGATGAAAGAAGTGAAGGCCAGAAAAGTTATATAAATCGTCCAAGGCCACGCAGCAAATTAAGGGAGATTCAGGACTCAAAACCAGTTGACTGAAATAGTCCTTTCAGATCTTCCTGTTTGTCTTTCATGCCTTTTGCTGTTCCTTTTATGTTGATGATGTGATTGGCCTTTCAGTACACTATGAACAAAAGGCCTGAAGCCCCTCTACAACTACTGACATTTATCAAAGTTCATAGAGTTTCCTTCCAGAGGCATGTTATTTAGGAAGTCGATGCCACTCCTGCTTCCAAGTTCCTTTCATAGAGACCTCATTTGTTGCTGGTGTTTGCATAGTGTTTAAGAGTTTGTGAAGTGTTTTCAAACAAAGCCTCAGCATCACTCCGCCTTGCGCTTCAAGGTTTCACTACAATTAACAGCCTTGCCCTGGCCTGGGCCCCTCTCCTCCTTGTCAAAGCTCCTTCCAGATAGAGTGTGATGTTTACTCAATCGTAGCTCATCCTCCAATTCCACCAGCACTCTGCATAGAACAGACCCTGAACAAACGTCTTAGGAACTAATGTTTAAACTCTTGTGCCAGACTGCCTAAGTTTAAATCCTACCACTGCCACTTATGAGTTTGGACGAATTACTGAAGTCTTGGTTTTTCCATCTATTCTACTTATTAAGATGAAATTAGTTACAGAAGAGAAAGGAAAAAAGCCAATGACTCAGATAAGAAATTAATCAGTAGGACTAATAGTCTACCTAATTGTTAGAGTCTAATCTACTCTGAGAACAGAGGAACCAGAATGGTGCCTGACTACCACTAACAGTCACAACAGATGGATCCTAGTAGCAGGGGAGAAAACAGTGGATCACGATTCAGGTTATTAACAAATGCTGAATTACTGAAGTGATTAAAACTAGAAGATTCCTCAAGTCTAGCTATCACTCAGAGATGCTTTGTTAACTTTGAACTTAAACTACCCCAAGGTCACCTTTTTAGCTAAATAACAAATTGACTTATGTAATAACGAATATATGTATGCACCCTGTGAACCTCTAAAAAGTCATCAACTTGAAATCAAATAGTCCATAATTACTCTGAAGCATAAATGAAAGAACGAGGAGATGGGGAAGCCAGATTTCTGAGAGGAGGGGGTGGGAAATGGAGACCAGAAAGGAATTAATGAGAATGTTGGCATATTGTGAAAAATGTAACCAATGGTCTTCTATGTTGTTCTGTACCATTAAGTAGGCACCAACTCATAGTTAACCCTCTAGCAAGTTCTTAGAGACAGCAAACCCCAAGGAGATACTGTCTGTCTGTCTTTCTCCTGTGGAACAGCTGGGGGATTTGAACCGCATGCCTTTGGGCTGACAGTGCAACTCCTTGCCACCAAGCCATCAGAACAATTAGTGCAGCAATTGTTAAATAGGAACCTAATTTTCTGTGGAAACATTTACCGAAAACACAATAAATATTATTTTTTAAAATTCCACAGTACACCAATATTTTTAAAAGTTGATTGTACATTTCTTTTCTTACTCGTTTCTTTTCCCTTTGAAGTGATGATAATAGTTGACACTTGCATAGAATTTTTAGATACAGAGCCCAGTTGCATATAGTTTACACATTTTAACACTTGATCTGCAGGTCTGAAATTCCAAATGGGTGCTCATTTTGAAGGTCACAAGACACTTGACCAGGAAGAGTTGTAGAGGAATAACATGGGGGGGACATCTCCCACAGGATTCACAGGCTAGCAGCCAGCGAGCTGGCTACCTTTGGGTTCTGAGCATTGAAGAAGGATGCAGATCCTGAGTTATAAAGAAAGGCCATAAAAGGGGCCCAACAGAGAGCAAGGTCAACACGGCAGTGTTCCAATATGTCCGTTTGCCAGATGACCCTCAATATGTTATAAAACCAAGATTCAACAACTGTAAAACTTCGAGAGCTTTTACAGGCTGTGAGTTAAGCCTTCTTAGCGGTAAAAGGATTGTCTCAAGGGGATGTAAAACAGGCTGTGCTTTTCCACCCCAGATCCCTGCACAAGCTTGTTTTGACATTTCAAGTGCACACTTCTTTTAAATGAAGGAGAACCACTCGAAAATAGCAAGAGATAGGTTTATTCCTTGATTGATCTGGGAGTGGCTCTTACGGACACACTCAGGTTAACCTTTTTTACAGGCATCCATCTGAGAGCGGCACGGGGGTGCCAGGTGTGCCTTTTCTCTATGTGGATTCTCCTCCAATAAAAAACTGTCGAGTATGCCCTCTCCATCACAGTGATGTCTGTGATTGGGAAAACAATGGATATCATCTAAGACCTTTTAACTAAATTACGTTCTATTTGTATGTTAGAAGACCATGTGGGCCTTATAAATAATGGAATCGAGATCTAGAAACTGACAGGGAAAGGGAAAGATACTAAGCTCTAATGTTAAGTAAGAAAAGGAAGTGCAGAGGAGTGTGTGTGTGTGTGTGTGTGTGTGTGTGTGTGTGTGTTTGTGTGTGTGTGGTATTGTAGTTACTAGGTGTCATTGGGTCAACTATAACATATATGACTCTCTGAACAACAGGTCTACACCTCGCCCTTTCCTGCACCCTCCTCTGACGCGCTCAAGCCCATTGTTACAGTCGCTACGTCAATCCATATTGTTAAAGGTCTTCTCTTTCTCTGACACTCCACCTTTCCTAGCATGATGTCTTTTATAAGGACTAGCTCTTCCTGAAAATATGCCCAAAGTGCATGAGATGAAGTGTTACCAACCTTGCCTTTGAGGGTCACCTTGATTGCAGTGTGTGCATGTGTGTAAAAAGAAATATAAGCAGACACCACGCTAAAGTCAGAGGTATAACTTGATGTTATGTTTGTTTCTGTGGAAAAATCCACTTGAAAAAGAAAAGAGACTTTGAGTATGAATATTTTCATATATATAAAACAAAATGCTTAGGGGGAAAAGTAGACCTTGATTTGTTAACAATGGGGAGGGAATTGATTTTCAGTTTCTGTGTTATATATTTACATATATCTACTTTTATTTTATTTTATGAAAACCTGATGTAGGATCAGCTATGGGTCAGTTCCGACTTGACACACACAACAATGTCTGCTTTTAATTTTTTTTATGTTGTTGTCATTGAATACCATGGAATTGGAAGTAATCACAGCTCACCCGCCAGTGGGTTTTCAAAGGCAGCAAATCCCCCTTTGGGAGGAGATTGCCCATCTTTCTCCTGTGGAGCAGCTGGTGGAACCACACTGTGTACATTTGTATTGGCGCTGCAATTCCTTACCACCAAGCCAGGAAAAAGTTAATAATCACAAGGAGGCAACATTATTATTATTATTATTATTATTATTATTCCCAACTCATATATATTGCTCACTGCTGCAGAGTAGGCGAATCTGGTCAGTGAACCAGAACTGAGTAAGAGTGACCCTTTAAGGCCCAGCAGTTTTTTTATTCTACCTGAAATTCCCTGAGCCAGCAAAGTTCAAGTACAGCATGAGGAGCCTACTTACCTGTAAAATTTTGGAGTAACTGATTACAATGACCAGTCCAGGCACCAAGAAGTTCAAAGTGGCAAAAGATACATCCCACGAGATTTCTCCTGCAAGGCTGGGCCAAACCAGAGTGCAAATTGGGATTTCCTAGTTATTGAAAAGAAGAGAACATGACTTAAGTGTCATTGTCTTACTTGGTGACAGTCCTAGTTGCGAGTTACCTGACACAGTCACACCTTTGTGTTACACTATTACACAAATGTGATATGAACAGAATGTGCCAGAATTCTATCCACTGCCTACTATCACCCCACTTTCAAACCATTTGTTTCTGACCCTCGGAATAACCATTGAAAGCTGGGTAATAATTATCATTTCCATTCTCCAGGGGAGGTACTTAAGTTACCAGGGTCTCAGGGTCATAGTCAAGTGTGGGTCTTGAAACGTCAAGGTTTCTAATTCTTCCCGCCCCCTGGGCTCAGCTGCAAAAAGCCTCCCCATTTTCTCTCGCAAGCATTTTGCTTTGTGGTTGTTGTAGTTGTGTACTGTTGAGTCGGAACCAACTCATAGCTGACCCTCCAGGTGGGTTTGTAGAGGCAATAAATTGCACAGAAATAAACTGCTCATCTTTCACTCATGGAGCTGCTGGTGAATTCAAACTCCAAGCCTTCAGTTTGGCATTGCAGCTTTTTACCACTAAGCCACCAAAAGAGGATATTAAGGCTAAGAAATATCTTTTTAAAAACAGTAGTCTAAATGCTAAAGGTTGGGTCCTTTTAGCCCATACCAAAGAGTTAAGTGGCTTTAAGGGACATCCAGGGACCCACCAAGTAAACATATTCTAAGGCAAGACCAAGGATGAACGCATTCATCACATTTGCTCTTTGAAAGGAAGGATGGTCATATTGCTTCCTTTTCCTGTTTGGTCAGAAGGCTGACAATGGACTAGACATTCCAAAGACTTATCTCCCCATACCTACTGCCCACAGTTAATGGGAACAAGTTTGTTAAATCTTCCTATATTTTAGAGATTAGAGAGTTACTTGAGTCTCTCAAGGACTTTCTAAAGAATATAGACAGTGAAGTAACCATTACTCTTGGGATAATCCATTCAGCCCTCACTTCTATTCAGACCTCCTCCCACCAACAGCTTTTCATTCCTGTATGTCAGTGAGCAACACTGACTCCTATAAATCCACGTGTACTAGCAGAAATGCTGAGGACACAGTGGAAGAAATGCTGAACAGACATGGTCTCTAATTCCTATACTTACGATTGGGGAAAAGCACAGAGAGCAGAGAATCCAACTCTAAAAGCCTTTGCCAGAGTGTCTGCCCAAATCCTTCCGGGCCCAGATGGGTGCTTACTTGTAAGATACTGCAGCAGTATCTAGAAAGTTAGGCTAAGACATTCTTCCTACACTGTTGGTTGTGATGTCAAAGCTGACTCTCTAGTGGGTTTCCAGGGGCAATCACTATTGATTGCCAATCTTTCTCCCACAGAGCAGCCGTTGTGTTTGAACTGCATGCCTCTGGGTTGGCAGTGCAGCTCCTTACCTCTAGGCCACCAGAGCTTTCTACATTGTTTTTATTGTTTTATGTGCCATCAAGTCGCTTGTGACTCATAATGACCCTTTGTACAAGAGCCCTAAACCCTGCTCTATCCTGTGCCAACCTTATTGTTTCTGACACACCTACCCACATAGCCCCAGTGACTGAATAAATCCATCTCATGGAGGGTCTTTCCTCCACCCTCCCAAGCATGATGTTCTTGTAACATGTCCAATGGATGTCAGACAAAGCTTCAGAATCTTTGCCTCCAAGGAGCAGCCTTGTTTCCCTTCTCCAGAATGAACCTGTTTGTTCTCTTAGCAGCTCGTGGTATATTCAACAATTTTCTCCAACACCACAGATCAAAGACATCAATTCTCTTCCTATCATCCCTATTCATTGTCCAGCTCTCTGACGCATAGTAAGCAAATAGAGAAAAAAAACAACCCAAAAAGCAGGTCTCTAAACAACATGTATATATGAAGCCAGCACTGATAAAAATAGTGTGCATGTGTTGATAAATAGAGGTATGTGGGTAGATAGATAGATAGATGCTCACACTCACATATACTCACACATACACACTTGCATTGAAAAAAAGACTGCAAAGCATACGCTACAGAAAGTGATCCTTTTCTAAGTAGAATTCTTATTTCCATTCTTTTTGCTTATCTAGATTTTTTAAATCTTCCATGATTGTGCCATATTATTTGTATGCTTTTTTTAAAGGCAGTAAAAGTTAATTTTAAGAGAAATTATATCCAAACGCTAAATACAGAACACCTTGATAGTTTAATAAACATATGCAGCTATCTTGCAACAAAGACGATGAACTCATCAGAGGAAGTCTCCTAAATTCCAGGATCCCAATAAAGATGATCTTTCACTTCAAGCACAAAGTATAAGGAAGTAAGATAAGAACTCTGTGCAGTGCCCCGTCCATAATCTAAAAGACAGTATGGCTAAGCCATGTTCCTTCAATGAATAATTTATATGCTTTGTAGAGTTTTATATAGGGTTGAATGCACCATCTATGCTATTTTTTTAAGGCACTATTCCCACAAACAGCCAGGGCTCTAACCAGGTATTCTAACTTTGTTTTGGTGGGAAAAACCATTTGACTGAAGTAATTTTGAGTCTAGATATTTTCCCTCAGGTTGTGATTTCTAGGAGTCCAGCAGTGTGTCAAACCTAGGAGATGGTAAACAAGCATTTGTTACATTATGCTATTATTCTCTGGATTCCCCCCACCCCCGCATACTTGGAATGTTTCCTGATTTTAAAAAGGAAAATGGAATAACAAAAGACTCGGACCTGTTTTGTTCACTGGGTTCCAGAAATGGAATTGGCAGAATTCACAGCTGTCTTCTTGAATCCATTTACTCAGTTACTCACTGACTTAAGAAATAGAGGCTAAGGCACTGTAGGACTACAGTGACAATGACTGAGGCTCTGTCTGCCCCAGCTGCAGAAGTAGAGAGGAAGAGAAACTTGAACAAATGCATGGTTGTCAATCTGATTCCAACTCACGATGAACCTACAGAACAGAGTAGAACCGCTTCGTAGGGTTTTCAGAGATGTGACTGATGTGGAGCAGTGGTTTGAACCACTAACCTTTTCAAGTAGGAGTCAAGCACTTAGCCCATTGTGCCACCAGGGCACCCAATATAGGCAAACCAACCAGAAGGGGTCAAAGAGTGACAGAAAGTCCCTAGGGGCAATGGCATCCCAGAGGGTCATTTCAGCTGTGCTGGAAGGTCAGAAGGCAGGCTTATCCTGGCATTGAGGAGGTCAACCCTCAGGTATGAGAACCAGCACAGGCAAACTCATGGGTGAAGATGAGTTCATTTGACTCGATTGGCCCAGATGTGCTCTGTTTCTTTCAACCTCCACTTCCGGCACTCTCATCAATGTCCAGAGTGTATTAGGGCAGATTCTCTGCATTCTCCCATTCTCTGCAGCCCAATCCTTTCCTGAACTATAGATGCTTCCACTACCAGGAAGGTAGCTCTGTACATCCCCATCCTAGAGAGTTCCTTTCACCTTCCACACTCCTCAAATCAGATGAACTACTGGCCAGGCTGCCAGAAACCTCCATCCATGGAGAAAGACCACGTGTCTCTGTATCTCCAGTGACATTGGCCCACCTCCTCCCTGGCTATTCCTTACTAAACGTCTTACCAACCACTCACTGGCTATAAACTGAAGTCCTGGCCAGACTCTATCCTCAGGCCAGGAGAAGAGCTCTGAGAGGAGGCAAGTGGGCAGCCCAACCTCTTGCTTTACCTTTCTTCCCACCCACCATCCCTGCTTCCCCCCTTGCTTAAGAAAAATGCCAGTACCTTTAATCAAAATCAGAAAAAGAGAGTGTAACTGTCACCGCTTTTGGCACTAGCAGGCAGGAAGTCAAAAGGTAAATCTGCTGTCAGGGACCTTTCTAGAGTACTGAGAAGCAACGATGTCAGGTGCACCTGATCCAGTCCATGGTCTTTGCAATTACTTGCTATGCAACAGAGACCTGGGTAATGACTAAGTATGATAGGAGACGAATTGATGCCTTTGAGTTGTGGTGCTGGAGAAGAGTCTTGGAGAGGTGAAACCAAGTCTCTCCTTGGAGGTTAGGATTTTGAATCTCCATCTCACATACTTTGGGCATGTGTCCAGGAAGGACCGATCCTTGGAGAAGGACATCATGTTTGGAAGGGTTGTGGGACAGCACAGGAGAGGAAGACCTTGGATGAGATGGGTTGATACAGTAACTGGGGCAATGGGGGTAGGTGTATTGGAATCAGTGAGATTGGCTCAGGACAGGGCAGGCTTCAGCGTTATGGTTGCTATGAGTTGCAGGAGACTTGACAGCACATAACAACAACTGTCAACAAGACAGGGTCAGGCAGTGGATCCATTTTTTCAGAAATAAAAATAGGAGTCTCATAGGTGGCCCCACCCTCCAGCAGAGCTTGCGGTTGTTCTTGCGTACCTTTGAGTGGGAACTAGCTCAGAGCTGACTCTCCAACAGGTTCTCAGAGGCAGTTAATCACACAGGAGGAGAATGCTTATCTTTCATGATTTGAGATTCGAACCGCTTACTTTTGGAACTGTACTACAGTTTTGAACCACTAGGCCACCGGAGCTCCCCCCGCAGAGCCTAGACTTGCAGTTTTGTAGCTCACCTAGGCTGTGCGGAGAATACTAGAGGGAAGGGAGTGTAAGTCATGGGGAAAGAGATGAAAAAGGGATGAGCCTAAACCTTGCAGGACAGATGGCTATCTGGAATCCCCTTAACAACTCCCTCAAGTAGCCAAAGAGCAGGTTGCTAGGGAGGAGAGATAAAAAGATAAAAAATGTAAGCTGCAAGCTGCAGTCTGGGTAACCTCAGTGGAACTTGAAACCAGAGCAACAATCCTGCCTTCTAGGCCCTGCTGTCCTTCAAATTAAAATGCTCCTTGCCTCTGAGCCCACTAGCCTCCAGGGAGCAGGAATGCAGGAAGGGCTTGTCACCAAGTTAGAGCTCTGCAAGAAGACGGAAGACCCCACATGGAAGTCACGATACTCTGGTCACAAGCAACTAGGTCTGCTTAACCAGACTGCACCCTTATCTTTAGAAGCCTCGGGCAGTTTCCAGTCTGAATACATTCTAGGGTGTGGATTCACTGAGGGAAAAATCCAAATGTAGGTAAAAGTAGCAAAACACAATTCCAAACATAATATTCTGGTTGGAAACTTTAGTAGAGACCTAGGCATTTATCACCCTGTGTTAGATGCGGCTAACGTGCTCTAATGCAGGTTTTACCAGGAGACCCTCAGGAGTTTACCACCATCCCTGGCCCCTTAAACTTTTGGGCATTTCTGGTTTGTTCTCTCCTCTTTAGAGGGGTGATTGGAGCATCTCAGCAATTGTGAAACACAGGAGTATCATCCTCAGCAGTCAGCAAGCACGATGTTAATCAGTGTGATGAAACCCAGGGACACAGTGGTGAAAGAAAAAGAGGCAGATAGATCCCTAGCAACCAAGCACACCAGGGCAGATGGTGGACTGTGCGGAGAACTCGGGCACAGGCCCAGGGATGCCCATTGCTTGCTGCTAGCTCCCTTCCACTTGCTAAACGATGCAAGTTATATCATACTCATTAGGGTGGTCCTGGAGGTCTGGGGCCCCAGCACTCTACCATCTTTATTCACCAGAGATATAAAAGGCCCTGCCTTAGTAAAAATGTCAAGTTACTGGTCTGGAGTTTTGCCCCAGAACAACGTCCCCTCATCTTCTCACTTGAGCTGAGACAGCACTGCTTTCAGGGAGCCTTTCTGGCTCCCAGCGTCCACATAGCCTCCTTCTCAGTTTCCCAGCTTTCCTCTGTCTGTGCAGGAATCCCCTGGTTTCCTGTCTAGCTCCTCCGTTAAGTTTTGAGTCACTCAAGAGACCCAGCACCTACCCAGAACTATGACTGGCATATATTAGGTGCTCAGTGAAAAACAAACAAAAGCTAAACAAAAGAATTTTCTAGAAGACTTCATTTGTAGATGGAAACAGCTATCACCCCACACTGGTGGCTAATTTGTAAACAGCCACCTGATTCAAGTTCTTTTACTTTACCTTCTCTAATGAATCTTCCAGATGGACCTCCAGGAACCCCTTCATAAATTGTCCTCCCTCTCCACCTCCCCAGTCAGCCCCTAGCCCAAGACTTCCAGGTCATCTTAGAACATCAAGAATCCTAGTTGTTCAACTCCTTTGCTGCCTGGGGTGGTGTGAATGGCTCAGGCACTCAGCTGGCAGCTACAGGAGCTGGGGTTCAAACCTGTCCAAAGTCACCTTAAAAGAAAGGCCTGGCAATTTGCCTTTGAAAGATGGGCCCTTGACAGCCCTACGGAGCGAGCGCGATTCTGCATTGATGAATGTGGGGTCACCATGAGCTTCAATCAGTCTGATGACAATTGGGAGCAGTTTTCTAACAGTAAGAGAGACATGAAGTGTGGACCCAAGAAACGAACTTGCTTCCCCACGTTTCAGGGAGCTCTGGTGGCCTCGGCTGGGGGAGTTCCTGCTGAGAGGGAGAAAGACTGGACAGTCTCCTTCTGTGCAGTCTACAGCCTCAGAAACCCACGGGAGTGTCAGCTGTGAGTTGGTTCTGGCTTGAAGCCAATGCATTTTCTTGTGCTGCTGACTCAAATGCAGTCTCTCTTGTAGTTTGACTCCACCAGTGACTCTGAGGAAGAAAGAGGGACAATCTCCTCCCTTACAATTTGCAGACTCTGAAATCCCACTGGAGAGTCAGCTATGAGTCAGTTCAGACTTAATGGCAATGAATTCCTCACACACCTCCCACCCCCTGTTTTCTCCTATTAGCACTGCAAGTGAGCTGTGTTTGCCTCCTTAGACAATCCACACTCAATACAGATGCGATAGTACTATTGGCCAGTGTTGAGTCAGGGCAGGGCAGTGGGGCCAGGTGCTCCTGAGGAAGTGTGAGCTCATGGGTTTTGCCACAGGAAGGAACGAGACAGACTCCGGCCAAATTGCAGACCCATCCTTTGCTCAAAGTGTGACTTTAGACACTTCCTGCTCCAGAAAATAAACACAAGGGCATCTCCTAGAGTGATTGTGAGGACTGAAGTGAGTCAGGATCTCTCTGAGACCTTCTAGGGGCTCAATAAAAGCACTTGGAAAGACATTGTGGTCACGTGACCGTTCACCACCCAGTGGCTGGCCCCGGTGTGCCATGGGTGGGGGCCGGGGAGACGTTCAGCAACCGCTTGTGATATGAATGGGCGGCGGCAGCAGCTTCTGGCCAGATGGACAGTGTTCTCCTCCCACAGGAGGGTCGATGCCCTCCAAGGTCACGGCACACACAGGCAGGAATCCCGTTGGCATAGGATGCCCTGATCTGGCTGAGAAGTCAGTGTTGCTAGGATGTGTCCGTTCCCTTAAAATGGCAGCCTATTACTTTACAGCAATCAGAGAAATTACACTGTTTGAAGAATGTTTAACATGTTTATAACCAATGATAAGGAAACTAATAATAGCTAGCAATGCCGGAGCACTTAACTCTGTGCATGCCTGGTGCTGGCCCGTTTATTGCACATTCAACCTCATGAAAGTCCCATCAGGGTGATACAGTTCTCACACCCATTCTGTAAGAGGGGACAGAGGCTGAGGACACTGGGGAAGCTTAATCTACCACACTGCTCCCAACTGGCAGAAATGAGGTTTGTGCTCAGAACATCTGACTTTAAAACTCATATTCCACATACCAAATTGTCCAGCAAAATCATTGTACTGCAATCCCAAAGGCACGCAGTTCGAATCCATCAGCTGCTCTGATGAAGAAAGATGGACAATCTCCTCCATGCAATTTACTGTCTCGGAAAAGCCACTGGAGAGTCAGCTATGCGTTGGTTCTGACTTGACGCCATCCAATAACAACAACAACAATAATTAGGCTCTCAAAGTCACGTGGTTCAAATCCACCAGCTGCTCTGTGAACGATGGGCAATCCCCTCCCATGTGATATACAGCCTCTGAAAACCTGATGGCAGAGTCAACTATGAGTTGGTTCTGACTTGAGGGCACATTCCAATAACAACAACAATCACGCTCTGGTGACATGTCTATAGTGTGCTTCACTATTAACCAAAGGGCCACATCTCCAGCGCTTTGAATCCACCAGGAGCTCCAAGGGAGGAACATGGCCAGCTTATTCCCGGTAAGATTTACAAGACTCAGGCACCTGATGGACAGTTGTTGAGTTCAAACCAACTCTATGATAGCGGGTTTTTAATCACCCTAGACTGTTGGGCACCTGTAACCCTAATGAGCAAAGGTAATTGTGCTCTGGATTTTTCTTTTGACAGGGGGATATTTATTCTTAGAGAAGTAGAAAGCTGTAAAAAACACTGTCACCTTGACCAGCACCCCCTCCTGTGGGCAGGGAGACCCTCTGTGCACAGAGGGAGGACACTAGGTCTCTCAGGATGTGGTCTGGAGAGGAAAGTGTCCCCAGTTCACAATCCTCAAATACAGTGTCGAAATGGGAGGGAGGTGGCAGCAGCCATGGCCAGGAAGGCAGGCGTGCGAAGACTGAGACAACAGCCCTTTGCCAATTTTAACTACGAGACTTGGTTCCGTCTGGACCAGACCTTTCTCTGCTCCTTTCTTTAAATCGCCACACTGCTTTTGTTCTTGCGCCCTTCTTTTTAATGTATTCTTTTCAATCTCTCCATTTCTATTTTTTCCCCTGTAGACTGGGGTGTTTTCTTCCTGCTCAGGCACCATCTCTTGAGGAACTGGGGCGTTTTTCTCTTGGTTGGTTTACTCGGGGAGGAGAGGGACATGTAGATAGGAAAGAGACAAGAAGGTTAGAGAGCCAGAAAAGATCTGCCCATTTTCATAACAAGCTCCCCTTCCCTGCCTTTCGGGGAGCTCTGGCAGCCTAGTGGGCAAGGAGTCGCACTGCTAATCCAAAGGCACGTGGTTAAAACCCACCAGCTGCTCCCTGGAAGAAAAATGGGCATTCTCCTTTCCTGCAACTTGCAACCTCTGAAAACTCACTGCGAGATCAGCTAAGAGTGGGTTCCCACTTGATGGCACATAACAACAACCCTGCCTTTTAGAACTTCTGTGAGTGAAGCTTCTGCACCAACTCACCTAGGTCCAGCCTTGCAAAGCCCTGTACAGGTGCATCTGAGATATCTCCTCCCCTTCGCTCCCCTCCCCTCCCTTCTCTTCCCCTCCCCTCTCCTTCTCTCCCCTCCCTTCCCATTCCCTCCCTGTCACATCTCTTCTCCAAAGGCTCATATAAGCAAGAAAGTGTTTAAAGCAAAAAGTCAGTGTGCTGAAGGTTACCAAAGCAAATCCTCCACCAATAGTCCTCGGCGATAGCCCCTGTCAGCTACGTCTCTGGCCACACCACAAAGCAGTTGAGAGAGTGAACTGCAGATGTTGGAGGATTGCAGGTGTCTCCTCTGTTCAAGGAAGGCCTTCTGTTCAAACAGCCACCTGGGTCCGTCAACAAACCATTTTAATCTGGGCTTCTAGCCAAGAGGTGACAAGAACCTCATTTCTCAGTATTATTAGCCAGTGAAGTAGGACTGAGGGAGCCATGATGGGGCAATGGTTTAAGCACTCGGCTGCTAACAGAAAGATCGGAGGTTCACACCTACCCCACGGTTCCATGTGGGAAGGACCGGGCAATCTGCTTCCACTAGGGTCTCTGGGTAGAAGCAAACACTGCCGTTTGTGGATGGATTTCTCAAAGATGCTTAACCCCATGGCAACATAGGAAAGAAAGAGGGGCTAAAAATGCAGTCCTTGAGAGTCAGAGACTCACTCAGAGCTGGTCCTGGGTCTTTCTGCTCTCCGCCTGCAGACTGACCTAAGTCCCTTCCCTCCCTCTCACCTGGGAGCCACCAAGGACCTAGCAGCAGCATGGATGGCAGATTCCCTGTCTTCTCAGGCAGCAAACTCTACCATCACACCACCACCGAACAAGGCCACAAAGAGAACCAGACTGTGGGGGAGCCCTGCCTGGTCAGACCTGAACCAGGGATTCGCAGAAACTTTCTAAGTCCATAGACCACTTCTAGGATCCAAATGACAATCATGGGCTGGCTACCCAGAATAAAGTTCACTGGCCTAACCTTATGCTATTTTGGATGGTGGGTGACATTTTGGGCATTGGATTCCTGGAAGATAGCTATCCATCCCAGGTTCTCAGGACAAAACTTTGCAGTTTGGTTCAATTTCTTCATCTTGCTATTGGGAAAATATCAGAGGCCTCAAGGACGTCATCAGCCCCCAAGAGACACTCCCGAGCCTGGGTTTCCAGTCTCAGTTCCTTGTCTGCTCTCCTGACTCAAGCACCCACCCGCACCCCTTCAAAGGAGCCTCACTTCTTCCACTAAGGATGAGTCGGCCCTTGAGCATGATACCTTCTTCTGTGCCTCAGTTTCCTCATATGTGTAAGCAGGCATGGTGATAGCAGTGCAGTTATGCCAGGAACAAAGCAGAAGTAGACATAATGTGATGAGCCATATACATTCAGGATCATGGGCTATTTCACTAAACTCGCAATAAATAGCGCTTGCATTTTACAGGAACTGATGTTGGGAGGGGGCATCCATTTACAGCTTCAGCGATGGGCTCAAATGTGTCAGAGATGATGAGGATGGCATTGGACAGGGCAGGGTTCAGGTCGGCTGTTCTAGGGTTGCTATGAGTGGTACTTGACTCAATGGCAACTAACAATAACAGAGTTGTGGAAGGTGAGCAGCAGGCATACGTGGCAGATTTAAGCGGTAAAACTTGACAGTGTAAAGAACATAGTGCAACAAACAGCCGGTGGCGCTTTTTTTGTTGTCTTCAGTCAGCCCAGCTTGGTGGCGTCTGTCCACAGATCCCCGCCCTCTAGGCCGCCCCGGGGTCCCGAGCGCTCAGGGCCCGGCCTCACCTCTTCGGCGCCGGGGAGCTGCTGGGGGAGGACTCGGAAGAAGGCGCAGAGCGGGAGCGCGGCGAGCGCCGAGTAGCCCCAGATGAGCGCAAGCAGCGCGGCCTGCGCCCGGCAGCCCTGGCCCCGCGCGCCGCGCCGCAGCCGCACGATGCACACCATGCGCTCCAGGCTGACGGCGGCCAGCGTGAGGATGGTGACGCTGCCGCTTAGGCTCATCACGTAGAAGAGCAGGTGGCAGGCGGCCGGGCCCAGCAGCCAGGCTTCGGTCCAGCGCACGGCCAGCACCGGCGGGATGGCGCTGGTGAAGAGCAGGTCGGCGCAGAAGAGATTGAGGACCAGGCTGGTGGTGGTGCTGCTGCGGCGCCGTTGGCGCGCCACCAGCACCAGGGCGCACACGTTGCCCAGCAGCGAGACGGCAAAGATGAGCGCCAGCACCACTGTCTCCACGACGCTCAGCACCAGCCGGTGGTCCCCCTTGACGTCGGAGAAAAAGGGGAAGCGGGTGAGATTGGCTTGCTTCAGGCTGCTCTGGGGCCCCGCGCCCGCTGCCAGCGCGCACTCAAGGGACAACATGCCCGGCGCCCGGCCGCCCGCAGCCGTCTGCAAGCGCACACATCTGGGAGCGACTGAACGCCAAGGCGGGGAAAGAGGGAGGCGGTTGTGACATCTCCCCTCGGGCCACCTCCCGGCCAGAGAAACGCCACCGAGGCGTGGGGAACGAGGAAGTGCCTGGCGACGCCAATTGGAAACACCCTAACTGGGCGGGACACGGAGGCGGAGGCCAGAGGCCCAAGAGCTGGGTTTTGGGAAGAGCCCAAATCCCACCCAGTGTGCCCCCAGACCCTTGCAGGCAGGCCTCAGCCTCCATCTTCGTCTTTGGAGCACCTGTCTGCGAAGCCATTTATCCAAATTCTATCTAGGAAATACCAATACACCCATTTATCCGAATATATCCATTTATCCAAATTCGACGTAGGAATATCCAACCTGGACTTTGAAGGTAATTTAAGCCTGTGCTCCTTAGATTTTACCAACGAATAGCTACGGGGGGTGGGGGGCGACCCTAAATACCTTGCAGTGAGCCCGGGTTCCTCTCCTCCCAACCCTTTTTAATCTTCTTTTTATCAATAATAGTGTAATAGGTGCACTATTTGTTCTCCAGCTGCACCGGGTTTTAATCTGTAAAATAGAAACAATTATCCTCCTTGGGGTTATTGTGAGGCTCGTGTGAGAATTTAGTACAAGACTGGACAATGATAAATTCCCTAGAGAATTACTCTGCTAACCCCAAAACCACACTTCTTTGGAAGTTCGAATCTACCAGTCTCTCCATAGGAGAAAAATGGGCAGGCTCCTCCAGTGATATTTGCAGCCTCAGAAACCCAGTGGAGGATCAGCTATGAGGCAGTTCTGAATTGACGCCAATGAGTGGATTAATGTGTTCAAAATTTGCATTCTGAGCCATGACGTAAAAATCCTTTCTGGCAAAGGTGGAGTTTCTCCCAAATCTTGAAGAAATTTAAAATCCCAAGAAGATAATCATTCCAGGGTTTTCAAATGCATATTCTGGAGTATGACTCTTTGGCACTTGGATTTGAGAAGCACTGGGGTGATTCAATCTTGTTACAGATGGGGAAACTGAGTCCCAGCAAGAAGGGACTTGTCTAACATGGTTTCTAATTAGTAATAGAAACCAGGTCACTTGTCACTGCCCACACACTTTAACCACACTATCACTTCTAGTTTTCTGTAATAGTGAATTAGGAAGTTAAGAGTTTCTTAGGAAGTGTGCTTCTGGCTTGACATGCACTGGCCTTTTCTCTGAAAAGTCCCCTCCCTACCACCCCCACACACACACCTTCACCTCTCTCCCCTTTGTGGGGCTATGGGGGCCTCTCCCAATTACCTATCCTGTGTTGTCATTCTCTCTCTGCATTTTGATTACTTAAGCATTGGACATGCCAGTCTGAGGTGCTGCCCAGGGATGAGGTTGCATTTGTCACTGTATCACACAGGGACAAGTGGACAGTGTGACCCCTGACCTAAGGTGCACCAGTGGGAGCCTCACGGGAAAGCTGTCTAGGCTCAAACTGAAAAACAGAATCTCTTTGCTTTCCTACTTGGAGACCAGAAAGGCAAGAGACTGGTGTAAAGGGAGTTCAGGCAAGCACAGAAAGCCAGTATCTAGCAACTATCTGGGATCAGAAGATTTTCTTAGGTGAGGGAAAAGATAATTGAGCATAAATGGAAAGCAAGAGAGAAAGATTACACAATTACAGGTCTCTGGGCTGAAAGATCTCCTCCATCATCATTACTTCTTGGATTTTTTCCATTTGCATCACCTCAGGGCACCCTTGTACTGTCACAAGAAATACCTAACTGTTCCATGTATTGAGTAACTGGGTCCACACAACTCAGCAAGATGTTATGCCCTCGCAACTTAACAGCCGTCTGGAAAACCAATGCACACAAACTGGAAAAGTGTGTGCTTGTTTCCTTCATCAATTACCACAGCTGCCTCTTAATGGAACACATGCACTTATTGAGCTCTGCACAGCTTTGTTAAATGGGAGTTAGGCTGGACGTCACTGCCTGCCTTTCCTGCTGTACGCTGCTTTTCCTGTAGTTGTTTTTGATCAAAGCAACCTGTCGTGAAGAGTTGATGTCATGAGTCTAATGTTGAAACAGTGATCTAGCTAGAGCTAGTGTTTTACTGAGAACATGAAAAAGGTTGAGTGCTGTGATGTTTCGCTGGGGCACCTGAGGGACGTGGACCCGCAGGTTCTACAACTTGCTGTGTGACTTCCTTTGGCAAGTCAGCATAGCTTTCTGTTGTTTCAGTCCACCTGCGTATGAAAAGGAGATAATAGTGACACTGATCTCAGAGTTGCAGAAGATAAAGTGCACTTCAAGGATGGGAAGCACTTAGAATAGTCATCAAGCAAACCCTACACTCTACACTCAGCACTGTGCATGGCTGCTGAGATCATCTCCATGAACATGGCAACTCCATCCCATGGCAATTCCTTTCACTCTCATACCCGCCTTGGCTCGGAAAAGAAATCATACAGTCACTTGTGTTTGTGTTAATTGCTACATCTGTTCTCATGCAGCCTGCAATCTTCATGGCTGGAAGCTGGGCAGTGCAATTCCAGAATCCATGCCATTAATCTCTAGATAGATGATGTTTCTCAACAAGGGGAGACATTGGCCACCACCTGGGTCAGTGGACGGTGTCTGGACACATTTTGGGGTCACCATAAGTGGGAAGTGGAATTGGTATGACATGGGGGTTTTTTTGCCCATCCGGGTTGGGCCCTTTGCGAGGATCCTGTGGGAGACCCTGGGGAAGTTTTGCTTGGTGCTCTGGCCCCAAATGTTCACAGCATCAAAACTCATTTCATCCACTTTTGGGTGTGGAGGCATCAGGGTGGACTGGCCTCACATGTGCCTTGGAGACAAGATGGCAGGAAGCCCTGGGCCAAGTTGTCACTGTGTGGGCAGCATTTATTGCTCCTGGTTATTAATTACATTATTACCACACACCTCTTCCTCGTCCAGTCTCAGATAAAATGCTCGAAAGGGAGACAAGAACCCGCCAAGTGTAAATATAGGCCGTCTAGTTTCTGAATTAGAGAGAAGGCCCACCTCCTCAGATGACTCCCATGTGCTTTTATTTTCTATTTTGCATCAAAAAGGAGAGAAGCGTACAGAGGATGTGTGAGTGCATGACTTTCCTGTTTTACCCTCTGAGAAAAATGTTTACAAAGTTTGTATAAAAATACATACTGGCTCAATTGCTTCTCCATATCTGTCTGCCTGTCTATTTATCTATTTAGTGGGTTTTTAGAAAGAAGTCTTTGTAGGAGACAGAAGATCTTGTAAAATCAAGATCTAATGGTGTAGTGGATAAGGAGTTGCACTGCCAATCCAAAGGCAGGTGGTTCAAATCTACTAGCTGCTCTGCAGGAGAAAGATGGGAACTCTCTGATGTGATTTGTGGCCTCTGCAAACCTGCTGGAGGGTCCGCTATTGGTTCTGACTCAATGGCACATAACAACAACAAATTATAGAGCAGAATGCCAAGGCTCTTCTCATTATACCAGGATTTTAAATCCCTTTCTGCATTTGTGTCGCTATATCTGTGATCCCTACTAGAAACCAGGTGCCTTGAGTGTTCACAGCTGAGTCCCCAACTCAACCTGACCAGGTGGGGGGAAACTGAAGGTCACCTTGCACTCTGAGAAGGATTTTCATGCCCTTTCTTCAAGGAAAAAGCAGGTAGTTCCCAGGTGGACAAGGCAATGGCATTCCAGGCCAACGGAGTAGCCTGTACAGGAGCGGGAAAGCATGTGACATGCCTGGAAAGGCGAATGCTTTTGTGTGCTCATGCCTACAATCATCACTGCTGTTCAGATCCTACCCACCAGCAAAGAGGAGGAAATCAATGGAGAAGCCGGAAGATGGAAGAAGTAAACAAAGGAGTGCAAGTGATCAGAGCCACACAGGTGCATTGCTTGCACACTAGGGGGCCAAGGTGGAATCCTGGGGTGGTGGAAACTACTAAAGCTCAACTACTAACCAAAAGGGAATTCTGGTGGCTAAGCATGTCTTGGGAAAAGGTCAGAGTGCTCCTTGGAGACAAAGATGGTGAAGCTTCATCTCTTACACTTTGGACATGTAGGTCAGGCTGTTCCTTGAAAAGGGACATCATGCTTGGAAAGATGGAGGGTCAGCAATGGAGAGGAAGACCCCCCAATGAGATGGATTGACACAGTGACTTCAGCAGTGGGCTCTAGTGTGTCAGGGATGGCACAGGACAGAGCAGGGTTCAGGTTAGCTGTTCTTAGGGTCACTATGCATCATACTCAACCCAAAGGCACGTCACAAAAAAAGAATGGTAGGGAGTTGCACTGCCAAACCAAAGGCAGATAGTTCAAGTCTACCAATTGCTTCCTGTGAGAAAGTTGAGCAATCTCCTTTCATGCAATTTATAGCCTCTGAAAACTCTGTGGAGGGTCAGCTATGAGTTTGTTCCAACTTGACAGCACATAACAACAAGAACTAACTAAAAGGTCGGGGTTCAAGTTCACACAGAAGTACTGTGGAAGAAAGGCCTGGCAATCTACTTTGAAAAATTCAACCTGGAAAGCCCTTTGGAGTACATTTCCACTCTGACACAAGCAGGCAACTGGTTAGGGACTCAGGATCGGGGTTGCATGTCTTCAGCTTTACACATTATTTTGTGGCAGGCATGGAGAGTCCGTCCATGCTTTATATACATTTTTTGTAAAGTGATCCCTGTGGCAAACCAGTTAGAAAAAGCGCTTCTCCTTAGGTAGATGTCCTTAGCAAGACCAAAGTTGGGCCCTGATTCACTGTGGCCTGCCTGCAAGGTGGTGGCAGCCAGGCCCTCCTCATTGGCTCTTCCTCTCCAATTTTTGGTGGTTTCTGCCACCCTTTGGGAAAGAGCCCTATGTGTGTCCCACTGAACCGACCTCATTCTCCTGGGGGCATTTCCTCAGGCTCATTCTTGAGGTTATCCTGCCTGAGAAAATGAAGAAAGGAGACTAAGGGTCAAGCCTTGTAGCAACAAGAGGATTGAAAAGTACAATGAGGAGCTGACTGCCTTGTGCTAAAGAGTCAGGTGGCCGCTCTCTGCTGGAGTTTTCTCCAAATTAGATAAGGGCAGTGGGGCTATTCCTAAAGAGGTCACTGGTTCTATGAGAGTTTTAGAAGTCTGTCAACAATCAGCCCACATTTCTGAGGTAACTTCAAGAGGAGAAGAAACCAATAGCAATGCTAGTCATAAACATTATGATTATAATAAGAAGAATGGCAAGCACTGTTATAAAGGTTAAATAAATTTGTGCAAGTAAATCAGATTAAACCCTAACACAAGCTCAAGCCCATAAAAGGATCTTGGTGATCTCCATG
This sequence comes from Elephantulus edwardii, assembly GCF_000299155.1. NCBI lineage: Eukaryota > Metazoa > Chordata > Mammalia > Macroscelidea > Macroscelididae > Elephantulus > Elephantulus edwardii. The sequence goes on along the minus strand of NW_006399757.1, from coordinate 37,296,115 downwards.
TTCCGTTTTGCCAAAGAGAAATGCAAATCAACCCCTGATACAGGAAATTTTAATCTCAATAAAGAAAGCAGTTCAAGGATGACACATTTTTATTTGACTGGCAGTTTTTCCTCTGTGACTACTTCTCAATTAAGGAACCAGGCTGTCCACTTTAGTAAGGAAAATGTCCCCTCCCGCACATACTGCTGGATCACGTATGCACACCAAGCATGGGGTCTAGAAATGTGACGTGGAAAGTGAGTGGAGTGACACCAGCACAAGCTCAGAACAGCCTCCACCGCCACACAACCCAGCTGGTCCCAAGGAGACCATTGGCCAAGGTCTTGCACAGGTTGCTTGAGTCCTCTTGCGACACTTTTCTTTTTCCTTTCTTATTTATTCATTCTGTTCCTGATTATAAAAGAGAAAACTTTTTAAATAAAAAAAATAACCAACTCAGAGAAAGCAAATTGATTCATTGGCTGGGGAGACCGTCTGTGGTTTTTCTCACACATCTGAGGCTATCTATCTGTACATCAGGACATTTTTACAAAATAAAGGTCATGACATACACACTATCTTGTAATAAGTATTTTTTAAAGGCTCCCCAGTGCATTCTTTTTTCAATTCTATCCTGTACTTTTCTTAACACACATGACTTTACCAGGATATATTTAGTGTGCCTCTTACTGCCCAGAAAATGGCTACAAGATGAAAGCACATGGCTGTACAGCACATGAATTCTGTAGCCATGGCCCCAGGAAGCCCATCCACGTGAAGGAGCCCTGTGGCACATTGGTTAAGTGCTCAGCAGCTAACTGCTCTGTGGAAGGAAGACTTGGCAACCACCTCTACACAGGTTATAGCCAGACAACTTCCAGTAAGATGGCGAACAAGGCACAAGGCAGTCTCAACTTTCTAAAACTTAGACACCAGAAAACAAAAATAACAGACATGGATGATAATACTGGGACCTGAATTTCAAAAGAGAGTATTAAAAAGTTCAAAAATTGACTGAAGGAAAGAACTGAATGAAAATATCAATTAAGGAGATAGAGCAGTGAATTGCAAATGGACCTGATGCAGTGCAGCCGTTATGAACTTTTGTAAGCAGTTCTCTGATTGGTGCAGGAACCCAGGATGCACACCACTAGCATTTGGCTGATGATAAAGAAGGTGCAATCTCCACCTTGTTCCCTGTACCTTCCTGGGACTCAGGGAGTGACTTTCTATCCCTCCTCCACTAATCACCAAGTGATTGGTCCGGTTCCCCTGGTGCTATTCCCGGCTCTGCCTGAGGCCAGGCTTGCATTATTTTGTATCTGCACTGGAAGCATGAGCACATTTCATATTCAGAAATTCTCTTTGTGCTGATGGGGGACAGGAAGTGAGGATGGGGAATATATCTAATATGCAACCAGCTCTTAGACTGATTGAAACACCATCTGGCCGAGGTCTTTGCCTTTGACTGAGCAGCTCTTGCGAATTCCCTGCCTTCCCGCCCCATACTCACATTTGGAGATGTGTGCTTTCTACGTTCTCTCTGGGAAGTCCTTGAGTACCTGAGGGTTGACAGTAACTGTCACTGGCAGATGCCCCTGTGCACATCGCTCCCACCAATGAGAGACTAAGCTTTGGTTTCTCAGCAGAAACCATGCAGATAAGAAGGCGATAAGCAGGAGCGGAATCCACTTCCTAAACAACATGCCTCTGGAAACTCTATGAACTTTGATAAATGTTGATAGTTGTAGTGGGGCTTCAGGTCTTTTGTTCATAGGGTTACTATGAGTCATGTTCGACTCATTGGCAATCAACAATCAGCAATATATATATATATATATATATTTGAAAAGAAAAAAATTGCTAACAAAGATTTGCATACACAACAAAACTATTCCTAAAAGTGATTGTGAAATTAAGACGGTGCCAGATAAGCATAAGTTAAGGGAATTTGTGAAAACTAGACTAAACTTACAACTAATGATGCAAAAGGAAGTTTTCCCAGCTGAGAACCAACAATGACAGACAACCAGAAATAAACACACATAATAACATCTTTCAGAAACTGACCCAGGCATAGAAATATAGAAAATTAATTTATTAGTCTAATAATAGGGAACGAAAAGTATTAGTAAAAAAAAAAAGATGTCTTAGTCCATAAATGAGGAAAACTACAAAGAAAAAAGTAATATAGAACTTTCAAATAAAGAGAAAGTCAAGGCAAGAACAAAATATAAAGTCTAAGATAACCTCAAAGCAAATTAATAAACTTTCTCACCAAAATAAAAGAGAAAAATCATAAAAACTTAGTAAGTACTATATTAATTGCAAGGAAGGAAATGATGAAAATATCCATAAACAAAATGAACTCAGTACAGAAAAGCAGATGGGACAAAGACATCAATAACAACACAAAAAAAGAGCACAGTAAAATGACAGCGGTGGAAATTTCAAAGCAATCAATTTGCTCCTCTAGAATCTATACACGAACCAAGAAGCAGAAACAGAACAAGGAGATACTGCATGGGTTAAAATCAGAGAAGATGTGTGTCAGGGTTTTATCTTTTCCCCTATACCTATTCTGTTTATATCCTGATAAAATAATCCAAGAAGCTAGACTCTATGAAGAATATGGCATAAGAATTTGAGGGAGACTCATCAATAATCTACGTTAAGGAGATGACACAACCTTGTTTGTTAAAAGTGAATAGAACTTAAAGCTCTTACTGAAGAAGGCCAAACCTTTAGTTTGTATTACATCTCAATATAAACAAAACAAAGATCTTTATAACCGGCCCCGTAACTAACATCACAATAAATGAAGAAAATATTGAGGTTGTTTTACTTGGTTCCACAAGCACCACCTATGGAAGCTGCAGTCAAGAAATCAAATGATGAATTGCATCAGCAAATCTACTCTCAAGGACTTCTTTCAAGTGATAAAAAACAAGGATATCAATTTAAAGACCAAGGTGTATCTGTACCAAGCAATGATATTTTCAATTGCTTCAGATACAGGTGAAATTTGGATGATAAATGAGAATCAGCAAAAAATCAATGCCTTCAGATTGTGGCATTGTCAAAAAGAATTAGATATGCAACATACTATAAAAAAAAGTCAAGAAGTGCAGCCAGTGTGCTCTTTAGAGTCAAAGATTGCGAGGTGGTTGTTTTGTTTTATTTTCTTTGTCTTACATAATTTGGGCGTGATGTCAGAAGAGACCAGTCCTTGGGAAAGACTCATGCAATTTGGGCATGCTGTCAACAAAGACAAGTCCTTGGGAAAGAATCATGCTTAGAAAAGTGGAAAGTCACTGAAAGAAAGGAAGACCCTCAACTAATTAAATGAATTAAAACAGTGACTGGAACAATGGACTTAGACACAGCAGAGACTATGTTAATGGCACAGGATAGGAGTCAAGTAGATGTCATTTAGCAACAATAAAGGGAGCTCTGATGGGCCAGTAGTAAGGAACTGTACTGCCAACTCAAAGCATGAGGTTCCAGTCACCGGCTGCTCCATGGGGGTAAGATAGGCAGTCTGCTTTCAGTGATTTACCACCTCTGAAATCCTGCAGGAGGGTCAGCTATGAGTCAGTTCCAACTCAATGGCATACAACAACAATGGAAATAATAATAATAACAATACCATGCTCTTGGATAGGAAGACTTAACATTGTGAAAAAGTCAATACTACCTATCACACATTATCTAAACATATAATGAAATCTTGATCCAGATCTCATTGTCATTCTTCAGAGAGAAGGAAAAAATTATCACTAACTTTGCATGGAAAAGAAAGAGACCCAGGATGAGGAAAGTCCAATTGAAGAAAGGGTAATAAAGTAGGAAGTCGTGCTTTCCAATCCCCACAAAACCTAGTACAGCATCATGGTAGTCAAAACTGTGGTACTGGTACAGTAACAGCTATGCAGACCAAGAGAATAGGTCTGAGAACTCAGAAGAAAATCCATTCACCACTGGACAGCTAATCTTTGACAAAGGGATGAATTCCACTGCTGTTGTTATGTGCCTTAATTGTGGCTCATAGCAACTCTGTGTACAATAGCCCTGAACCCCGCCCTATCCTGAGCCAGTCTCACTGCCTTTGACACACATACTCCCATTATTTCAGTTACTGTATCAATTCATCTCATCCTGGGTCTTTCTTTTGCTGTCCCTCCACCCTTCCAAGGATGATGTCTTTCTCCAAGGACTGGCCCCTCCTGGAAACATGCCTGTAGTATGTCAGTCAGAGCTTCAAATTCCTTGCCTCCAAGAAGTAACTTGGCTTCACCTTTTCCTGGACAGATCTGTTTGTTCTTTTGGAAGTCAATGGTATGTCCAATTCCACAACTCAAAGACATCAATTCTTCTTCTGTCATCCTTATTCATTGTCCACCTTTCTGATGTGTAGCAAGTAATTGTGAAGACCATGGTCTGGATCAGGTGTGCCTTAGGTCCTAGACTGACATTGTTGCTCTTTAGCATTCTAGAGAGGTCCTTGACAGCAGATTTTCCCAGTGCAATTTGTCTTTTTATTTCCTGACTGCAGATAACTACTTTAATAAATGTTGAACTTGGATATCTATTAGCAGAAAATTGAAACAAGATCCACACCTCACACCTTATACTAAAGTCCACTCAAGATAGAGCAAGGACACAGATGAAAAAATTTGAAATATAAAGATTATCAAAGGAAAAAAACTGGAAAAAACAAGCTCTATCTATAGCATTAAGAGACTAGCAATCAAAACCAAAAATGCACAATCAGCTGTGGGTGAACTAGAAAATTAGTTTTGGCTAGGTTCGTAAAACCTTCTCCAAAATAGTAAATAGAGAACCTAAGCACAGTGGAAAAAAATATTTGACAGTTATGCATATGACAAGGTACTAATCTCAAAAATTTACAGAAAACTCCACTACCTCAACAAGAAAAAGACAATTCAGTTGCAAAATGAGCAGAGGACATGAACAGACATCTCACCAAAGAAGATACTCAGATGGTCAACAGACACAGAAATGCTCAAAACCATGAGTTGTCATAGGGATGCAAATCAAAACAATAAGGTATCACCTCACCACAGGAAAAAAGACCAACCAAACCAACCAGTATTCAAGAAGACATTAAATAACAAACGCTGGTGAGAGTGTGGCAAGACTTTCATGCCCTGTTTGTTGGGTGGGAATATAAAATAGTGTGACCACTATGGAGAGCAGTTCTGTGCTTTCTTAAAAAGTTGAAAATGGAAATACCACTTGATCGAGAAATTTCACTACTAGGTATATATTCTAAAGAATGAGTTGTTCATAAATATGAAGTGATATATGTATGCCATATTTATTGTAAAATTATTTACAATAACAAAGAGATGGATACAACCTAAGTTTTCATCAAGGAATGGTTAAAGAAACTATGGTACATTCACATAGTGGAGTACTATACAACACAAAAGACCAGTAAGAATTTGCAAGACACTGTATAATATATGGAGGAACTTAGAGGACATCATACTGAGGGTATTAAGTCAGTCACAAAAAAGCAAATATTGGGGAGCTCTGGTGGCCTAGTGGCAAGAAGCTGTACTGCAATCCCAAAGGTACATGGTTTGAATCCACCAGATGCTCTGCCGGAGAAGGAGGGACAATTTCCTCCTGTACCAGTCAGATCTGATTTGACGGTACATGCACAAAAAAATAACAAAAATTTAAAAAAGCAAATATTGTAGACCACTGTTATAAAAAATGTTAAAATTTTTATACATACATAGAATAATTATTGTGTAATTACCTCAATTGGGAAGAAAAAGAGAGGGATGTAAAAATTAATAAACAGATAATAGACACAAAATTGTGGTCGCTTAGCGGTAAGGCATTGTGCCGCCAACCCAAAGGCTTGCAGTTCAAATCTAGCTGCTCCTCCATGGGAGAAAGATAAGCAATCTCCTCCTGTGCCATTTACAGCCTCTGAAAACCCACTGGAGGGTCAGCTATGAGTCAGTTCCAACTCAACAGTGCATAACAATAACACTTATTAAGATAGGTGAACAGAAAGGCAGTATACAACAAAGAAATGTATATGAATGACTGGATGAAAAACCAGGATGCTTTATAAACTTTAACTCAAATCATAACAAACAAAATACAGGCAAGAAAACTATGAAGCCGTTCTCTTCTGTCACTTAGCCTTGCTATGAGGCCATGTCACCTCTCTGGCACTCAGCAAGAAGAAACTGGGGTGAAAACACACAGACCACATGGTTTTCGCCCAAGGCTAAAAACACTCTTTTTTTCTGCTTCTTTTTAAACAGCGATTTAGGTGAAAGTTTACAGAGAAAATGAGTCTTCCATTCAATAGTTTACATATGGGTTTTTTTGGTAACATTAGTTCTATTTCCTTCTTCGAAAGGCACTCTTTGGAATTCTTGCTGGGTTCCCCATATCAATTCATCCTTCTTTCCTGCCACTTCCTGCCCTCTGAGCTTTGTCTGGGGACAGGTTATGTCCCTTTGGTCTCTTATGGCTAATTGTTTTAAGGAGTATGTTCCTTCCTGGCGTTGTTGTTGTTAGGTGCCACTGAGTCTTCTCCTACTAATAGTGACCCTGTGTACAACAGATGACTATCTTGCCACATCTTACGTCATCCTCACACTCTCTTCTGTGCTTAAGACCATTGTTGTAGCCACTGTATCCTGGAATTACTATTCAATGTATGCATCTGTGTGTTGTGTGGCTTCAAGGTGATCGCCAGAGATCTAGCTTCAAAGGGTGTCTCAGGACCACAGTTTCGGGTGTTTCCACAGTCACTATCAGAATAATGGTCCTTTTCATGATTTTTCATTTTCTTCCACATTTTTCCTTCTCTTTCTATCCAGGACCATTCTACAGTCCTGATCAGAATGTAGACTCCCTCACTTTCATTCCAAGGTTATGTCCTGCTTACTATTTTCTTAAAATGCCTTTTTCTTTTAGGATATTGTGTTTGAGACAGTTGTTTTAAAAAAAAATAAACTTGCACATTGTTGTTGTTAGGTTTCATCGTGATGACTGTGACTCCGAACGACCCAAAAGGAACAGATAGAAGCTTGCCTCATTCTACACCTCCTCACACCCCCCACTACACTCAATCCCACTGTTGCAGTCACTGTGTCAGTTCAGCCTGGTGAAGGCCTTCCTCTCTTTCACTGACCCTCTCCTTTCCCCAGCATGATGTCTTTTTCCAAGGACTGGAAAATCCTTGGCAGCATGGCCAAAACCCAGTCTCAACCATCCTTACCTGTAAGGAGCACTCTGGTTGCACTCCCTCCAAGACAGACTTGTTTATCTTTTGACAGCCCATAGGATATTCAATACCATCATCATCATCACCATAATTCAAAGGCATCGATTCTTCTTTGGTCTTCCTTATTTACTGTCCAACCTTCAGATGCACCAGAAACAATTGAAAACACTGTGATTTGGGTTTGGTGTAACTTAGTCTTGAAACAGACATCCTTGCTCAATATCACTTTAGGGAGGTGCCTGAGAACAGATTTTCAAATGCAATTGTGGGTCTAGGTAAATAAATCATTGACTTGTAAAATGTGAAGGAGAATTGAAGCACTTACTGAAGATCAAAGACTATCACTTTCAATACAGATTACCTCTCAACATCAAGCAAATGAAAATCAGCACAACTGAACTAACAGGCAACATTATGATAGTATGGTATGGGGGGAAAACGTGCATGGCACATGAAAAAGTTAGCAAACCTATGTGAGTCCTTAAAATTTACAACAGTATAAATATCCTGACCTATCAAGAAAACAAAGATTCTCACCACTGGGTCAATTGGCCACAGCACAATAGATGGTGAAGAGCTTGAGATTGTTGACAGCTTCAGTTTGCTTGGCTCTACAATCAACATTCTTGATACCAGCAGCTAGGTAATTAAAAGACAAATTGCACTGGGAAAGTCTGGGGTCAGAGACCTCTCAAAAGTACTGAAGAGTAACATTGTCAGTCTGGAGACTAAGGTGCACCCAATATAGGCCATGGTCTTTGCCATTACTTGCTATGCATCAGAGAGCTGGACAACAATTAGGGATGATAGAAGGAGAGTTGGTGCCTTTGAGCTGTGGTGCTGGAGAAGAGTATTGAATACACCATGGACTGCTAAGAAACGAACACGTTTGTCCTGGGTAGGGTGAAACCAGGCTGATCCTTGGAGGCAAGGATTCTGGAGCTTCATCTGACATACTTTGGACATGTTGCAAGGAGGGTCTAGTCCTTGGAGAAGGACGTCATGCTTGGGAGGGTGGAGCGACAGCGCAGGAGAGGAAGACCCTTGATGAGATGGATTGATTCAGTGACTGGGGTAATGGGGTTAGGTGTGTCGGAGAAAGTGAGATTGGCACAGGATAGGGCAGTATTTAGGCTGTTTTCCATGGGGTTGCTATGAGTCGCAGGCAACTCAATGGCACATAACAACAATAATAAAAATAATGTAGCCCTGCAGGCTGGGAACCACTGCCTTAAGTCTCCAGGAGGAGTTAGCCAAGAGGAAAGCAAGTGGGGATATGTGCATGCATATTTGCCCAAGAAAAGACTTTAAAGAATTCTCAGTCTTTCACAGTCATGCTCTTTTCTCACCTAGGAATCACTTTCCTGCCACAGATAAGATGCTCTCCAATTATGAAGCAGCAAAGGGACTGGGCATGGCAAAGGGAGAGGACCCAGCTCACATGGCTTACTCGGCCCAAATCAGGTGGACTCCGGTCCCTAATTCTCAGTTCAGTGACCTCTAGAGGCTCTTCCCTGAGCCACAGCTTTGAGACCATCCTCGGTCCCACACAGGTTATTGATGTGCTCCCCCAGAGTCCCTCTTGAGAGAATATTTTAAAACGCTACTCCGTGAGTGGTCAAGCTACAGTGTCCTTTAAGTGACCAGAGGCCAGGCCTGAGCAGGCTTTTCTGCTACTCCTGCTCTCTCCTTCGGCCTGCGTGCTGACTGCCCTGCTGTTGCCCATGCACAGATCAGGCACAAATGTCAGCAACCTTAAACTATCAATGAACGCTGCCGAGAAGTGCCTGGGCGCTTAAGTGGTTTCGTTCCTGACTCTGCACGTCACTGGCAAGCTTTTCTTTCTTTTTTTTCCCAGGTTAATAATTTATTGTACAAATTAAGCATCATTTGATGAGTTGACATTAGCTATTCCAGGTAAGACAAATTAGCAGAGAAGGTACAGACAGTTTAGAATTCCATTTATGTTGCTTTCACAGCTGGAGTATTTTTAGACTTTAACTTGAAGTATAGAACAAGCAAAGCAATGCTCCCGTATGTGGCCAGTACACAATTCATTCTACCTGTGAGTGTATAGGAGTTGAAGTATTTTTTAATACCAGTGAACTGGAATTGAGCATCACTTTCTGGACCTGCCATGATTTTAATCTAGCCAAAGCCACAAATTCCACAGCCTGTGTCCTTCAACGTATAAAGCCGACCCTCCTCTTTCTTTTATTTAAATTTTATTTTATTATTTTTGTGTGTGTGTACCGTCAAATTGGATCTGACAGGTACAGGAGGAGATTGACCCTCCTTTGAACTGCGTACCTCTGGGACTGCAGTGCAGCTTCTTGCCACTAGGCCACCAGAGCTCCCTCACTGGCTAGCTTTTCTTGAGCAGATGATTTGACTTCTAAGGGTCATTTCTTCATCAATACAATTGTTTGGTTTTTTAAAAAATTTATGGTTAATTTCAATGAAAATTTACAGAGACTTTGGGTTTCCATTCATTCATTGTAGCACTAATACAATTGTTCTTGTTGTTGTATGCCATTGAGTGGGAACCAACATATTGCTGACCCTCCAGTGGGTTTTTAGAGGCAACAAATTGCACAGGAGGAGATTGCCCATCTTTCTCCCAAGAAGCATCTGATGAATCCAAACCACGAATCTTTATGTTGTCAGTGCAAATCCTTACCACGAAACCAGAAGAATTGAGGCCTTTGAACTGTGATGTTGGAGAAGAGTGCTGAATATCCCATGGCCTACCAAAAAAAATCAAACAGATATGTCTTGGAGAAGGTGCAGCCAGAGTGCTTCTTGGAGGCAAAAATGATAAAGTTTTGTCCCTTTGGACATGTTGCTAGGAGAGGCGATTCCCTGGAAAAAGATGCTTGGAAAAGTGGAGACAGTGAAGGAGAGAAAGAACCTCTTCAGGTGGATTGACACAGCGACTGCAGCAATGTGCTCAAGCGTGTCAGAGATTGTGAGGATGGAACAGGACAGGACAGGGTTCAGGTCTGTTGTTCACAGGGCTGCCCCGAATTGTACCTGATGGCACCTAACAGCAAGCCACCAGAGCTGCGTCATAGATAATGGGTATAAAAACACCTCTCTCGCAGGCTTGCGTAAATGTGTAGGAGAACATGTGTTGGACTCTTAGCGCAGTCCCCCCTCACGCCCAGCCCCACAGCTGTGGTTGGTTGCTGTTGAGTCAGCTCCTATTCATGGTGACCCCACATAAAATAGGACAAAGAATCACTGAGTCCTGTGACAGTCTCACCGTCCTTGGCCTGTTTGCTTTGGCTCATGTGTCAATTCATCTCACTGAATATTCCCTCATTTTCACAGACTCTCTACTTTGCCAAATAAATACAATGTCTTTTTCTGGTGCTTGGTCTCTTTTTTTTTTTTTTTGGTGAGAAAAATTTATCTTTAGAATTAGCCCGCTGGACTCAGTTTAGATGATCCCTATTTTGTTGGCAACATCCAAAGCATCATAACCAGGAGCAAGTCGAACATAGGCCTTCTTCTCTCCACCAGGCCTAATCAAAGTGTTGACCTTGGCCACATCAATGTCATAGAGCTTCTTTACAGCTTGTTTAATTTGGTGCTTATTGGCCTTGACATCCACAATGAACACAAGTGTGTTGTTATCTTCTATCTTCTTTATAGCTGACTCAGTGGTCAGGGGAAATTTGATGATGGCATAGTGATCAAGCTTGTTTCTCCTGGGGGCGCTTTTCCAGGGTATTTGGGCTGCCTTCAGAGTCTCAGCGTCTTAGGCCACTGGAAGGTGGGTGATGTGTGGATCTTCTTTTTATTTTTTGCTGTGGACGCCCTTCAGGACTGCCTTCTTGGCCTTTAATGCCTTTGCTTTGGCTTCAGTTTTGGGAGGGACAGGGGCTTCCTTCTTCGCTTTCACGGTCTCTTTAAATTAAGTATCTTCATCCTTACTTATAAGGAAAACTCTGATTGCATTTCTTCTAGGACAGGCTTGTTCATTCTTTCAGTTATCAACTGGATATTCTAGTGTTTCACTGCCAACACAGATCAAATGTATCATTTGGACACAACACATAGTGATCGTGTGATAAACGTATAATTGCGGGGTTTGGGGGGTTGTTTGCTGAGAACCTAACATAGGTTACGTGCTGTCGAGTCAGCACTGACTCAGAGCTGACCCTCCAGCTAGTTTACAGAGGCTGGAAATCGTACCAGAGATTTTCTGTCTTCCAAGAAGCAGCTGGTAGGTCCAAATCACAAACATGCCTTTGGGTTGGCAATGCAACTCCTTAGCAAGGCTTTAAAAACACTTTAATACATTAACTCTATGAACTTTGATAAATGTTGATAGTTATAGAAAGGCTTCAGGCCTTTTGTTCATAGGGTTGCTATGAGTCATGCTGGACTGGAAGGCAATCAACAACAACAATAACATTAAGTAATAGATGAATGAAAAGAGAAACTTGATGTTTTGTACCTTCTCTGGCCTTTAGATATTTTCCTTTGTTGGCTAAGGCATGGGCCTCAGGGCATTCCTTTATGGAATGCCCATGGAGCAGAGAAGAGCCATCAACATACTACATCTCCTCCAAAAAGTTTAGAAAGAAGAGTTGGAAGGAATGGGACATCGGAGACTAATCGCAGGGAGAGAAGGGTGACTGTGGCGGAACAAGTTCTGCGTGCTCCTTAGAGGCGAGCCTGGGGACACTTGGTCTCCTATGCTTTGGGCATTTTATCAGGGGGAGTCAGTCCTTGAAAGAAGACATCATGCTTGGGAAAGCAGAGGGTCGGCAAAGGAAAGGAAGACCCTCACCAGCATGAACTGTAACAATGTCACTGTAACAACGGGCTCAAGAGAGAGAGAGATGAGGATGGCGCATATAGGGTTACCACGAGTCAAAATCGCTTCAATGGCACTAAAAACAACGTGTTCAGATGGTGGTGTCCTTACTGGCAAACCTGAGCTTAGAAGATGTAGGTCCCAAGAGGAAAGAGGTGTGTCTGAAAGGGAGGAGAATCCCTAACCCTAACTCTATCCCTAACCCCAACCACCTGAATGCATCCAGTGATCTATTTGCTCTGCATTTCTTAGGTCCACTCTCCTATGGTGAATGAGTTGCTTTCTACAGAAAGTTCTACAGCTACTGAGCTACTGCAGACAGATTTCACAGCATCGGGGGCACCAAAGCATCAGAGAACACTAGTCCTCCAAATGAGATTCCAACAAAAGGGGCCAGTCCAGCTTCTGAGTGGAGTTTGATGAAGCCTTAAGAAGCTGCTCTACACTGCCCCCTCGTGGTGTTTTTCTATAGTAACGCTTGTCCTTCCAAATTCCGTTTTGCAAGTCACTTCACTAATCTGGATTTGGTTCAAAATCCAGAAACATATGCATCGGAGATGTATTATTTCTCCATACCTAGCCAATGTGTATGTTGAAAAAATCAGGATCGGTGGAAGACTCATCAACAACCTATGTTGTGGAGGTGACACAACCATACTCTGAATACAAAGAGGCTCTGAAGCATTTATTGCCTAAGATCAAGGACTACAATCTTCAATATGGATTACATCTCAATATCAAGAATACAAAAATCCTCACCACCGGGACAATAGGAAACACCATGACAGATAGAGAAAGGATTGAAATTGTCAATTATTTCATCTTAGTTGGATCCACAATTAATGCAACCCTTGATACTAGCAGTCTAGAAATCAAAAAGACATATTACTTTAGGGAAGTTTGCCATCATGGACTTCTCCAAAGTTCCAAAAAACAACAATGTTGGTTTAAAGACCACGATGCACCTGATCCAACCCATGGTCTTTTCAGTTACATGCCATGCATCTGAAAGTTGGACAATGAGTGTGGGAGAATCAATACCTTTGAGTTGTGATGTTGAGAAGATCTCTAACACCCCATAGACCGTCAAAAGAACAAAAAATACATCTTGGAGAAAGTGCAACTAGGGTGCTCCTTAAATATAAGGATGGTGAAACTTCATCTCACGTACTTTGGACGTGTTGTTTGGAAAGGCTAGTCTTTGAAAAAATGCATCATTCTTGGAAAAGTAGAAGTTCAATGGAAGAGTAGAAAACCCTCAATAAGATGGATTGACACAATGACTGTGACAATTACAGCCATTGTTTTTAGATACCATTGAGTTCAACTCATAACCTTATGAACAACACATCTGAACCCAGTGCTATCCTGAACCATCCTCATCATCTCTGGCACACGTGAGCCCATTACTGGTCACTGCGTCCATCCATCTCATTGAGTGTCTTGCTCTATTTTGCTGTCCTTTCACCATTCCAAGCACGATGTCCTCTTTTGAAGAATTGCTTCTCTTAGTAACATGCCAAAGTACGAGAGATGAAGCTTCATCATCTTTACCTCCAAGGAGCGCTCTGGCCACACTTTTCTCAAAACATACCTGTTTTTTTCTTTTGACAGTCCATGGGGTAGTCAGTCCTCTTCTCCAACACCACAGCTCAAAGGCATCAATTCTTCCATCACCCTTATTCCTTGTCCAGATCTCAGATGCATAGCAAGTGATTGAAAAGACCACGGTCTGAATCAGGTGCTCCTTGTTTCTTGCACAATTGATTTGTTTTCCCTCTGGCCATCCACTCTATAGTAATGTTCTTCTCAAATAACAGTTCGAATGTATTTTTGGAGCCCAGAGCATAGTAAAAGGTTGATAAATGGGTTTGGGTGGTTTTGTTGTTGGGTTTGTTTGTTGATTTTTGTTCTAGCATCTAACACAGACTGTTTCACAAGTATTTTACTACTTTAATAATTAACATGTGAGTGAATAAATAGAGAATTTTGAAGTTTTGTGTTCCCCATGACCTAGCTCCCTCTGTTAGCTAAGGTATGGTCTTCAAGAACCTGCCGTGAAAATCTCTGTAGAACTCCCAGGGGCCAGAGAAAAAGCCATCACCATAATGATATTACATCCTCTCCAAAAACAAGGGGGTGCATTGAAAAGCACGAGAAATGCATTTTTAATGGAACAAATGCTTAGTTGTAAAATATGTTCAGAGTATAGGATCTTTCCCTCCCTGGGACACATGTGCTCAGATGACTAATGTGAGTTCCAAGAGAAAACAGACATGATGGCAGGTGGGGGAGTTCCATAAGGGTCCTGGTCATATGACTGTATTCACTGTCCATTTGCTCTGCCTTTCTGGGTCCACTGCACAGTGGCTGATGGGCAACTTACCTGAAGGAAAGAGGTGCTGAGAGCTGCTGAAGACTTTGTAACACCAGCCCACCAAAACCTAGGGAGATAAATTCATGGACATGAGAGAGTGATAAAAACTGAAGGAAATTTCAACAAAATGGGTTCTGATATCCCCGCCAGCCCCAGTTCTAGGGTTGTATTGAAAAACTGCTCCACGCTGCCCCCTCGTGGCATCTGTCTATGGTGAATGTTGTCCTTTTCAGTATGTTGTCTGTCCATCCATTCATTCCTTCACCCTTCCTTCCTCCCTCCTCATATTTCTGCCTTCTGTCCACTCATATACACTAATAAGACACTCTTTCAGGTGCTGAGCCCATCTTAACAGATTAGAGGTGTTCTTTGTCCTAAAGGGAAACTAACACCACTAGAGGAGTATGGAATCACAGAACAGGATGAATTTTGGCCAAGTGCATTTGAGACGAGTGAGAACAGTAGATTCTGGTTCGGGGGTGGGGGCGGGGGACTGACGGGACTCCAAGCAGAATGCGTGCGGAGCTAGTTATTCAACAAAGAATAGACAGAGAATTGGATCTTCAGGAATAGGGTGGAGGGTTGGCAATGGCAAATACAGCCGCTGAGTGGAAATTGTGTATGACCTGGGAGAGCTGAGGAAGAAGTTAATAATCTCCACCTGTAAATTTCTTTCAAAAGGAAAAGGTTTCAGACCTGGAGGAGTGGGTCCCCAATGGGCAGTTCAGCCTGGGGAGAGTGGGTCCCTGATGGGTGGGTCACCCAGCAATCTGACTTCTTCCTTTTCTAAGAGTAAAACCTATTAGAGTCTTTTCTGAACTCTTCTCCCTCCTTGCTCCCCACCCACCCCCAAATATTTCTTCTGGGAAAGAATAAATCCAATGCTTTAAACAAAAATAATTCCTACCCTTGCACTCTGAGTTATTCTTTAAGGTCATATGAATGACTCTTTTATTCCCTTCAAGGGAATAACAGAGTTCAGTCCTCAGGAGAGGATGTGACAAGTCCAAGACCAATTGCCCTGTCCATTGGAAAGTGTGGGAAGGCACATCCCTGAGGAA
Source organism: Elephantulus edwardii (assembly GCF_000299155.1). Taxonomy (NCBI): domain Eukaryota; kingdom Metazoa; phylum Chordata; class Mammalia; order Macroscelidea; family Macroscelididae; genus Elephantulus; species Elephantulus edwardii. Next base: position 37,280,588 of record NW_006399757.1, on the reverse strand, counting down.
GATGTCGACTCTTCCTGTTGAGGAGGGCTGGGGAGAAAGGGTGTGAATCTTGGGTACCACCAACCTGAAGGAACAGAGTCACTGGAGAAGGGACCAGTGCTTAGAGTTGCCTAGTGGTCTTAGATGATCACATGACAGTCAGCCTGAAGGACCTGGTCTGTCTGCTGCAGGGATAGAAGGTGAAAGGTGCTTCTTTGGATTTTAAAGGCTTAGGGCATCCTGGAAGAAGATTCATGAGATGTAGATCTCCTGTCTATTTAAACAGAGAGAGAAAGGAGGAAAGAGCGAGCAAGGAAATGCTATTGTGGGATAGATGAAGGAGAAGGAGAAGGAGAAGAAGAAGGGGGGAGGAGGAGGAGAAGGAAGAAGAG
>NW_006399757.1:37267157-37280068 GCF_000299155.1 Elephantulus edwardii | reverse complement strand
GGAAGGAAGGAAGGAAGGAAGGAAGATGCAATGTCTCAGGTAAACAAAGAGCTACAGCTTTAGGCACACCTGCTGCCAATCAACTTGTTACAGCGTCTTTCTCCACATCCTCTTTGCTTTGATTTGTTTGTGTTGCAAGCAGCCTATTTCTCAGGGGGAACAAAGAAGCTGCATCAACTCCTGTCTACTTCCTAACAACTCAATAATCTAAGAGGAAGAAATCTCTTCTCCAACACTGTGGCAGAATTCCTAAAGATGGACACCACTGGACAGTTGAGGTCCTATGTCAATATCTGAAATCTGCACTGAAGAAGAACTGGAAGAGAATAGATTCCTGAGACCATAGGCTTACCGCTGAATTTCCTTAGGATGTGGCCTCTTCTGCACTACCATGAAAGAATTGCCAGGAGTGGAGTGCATCTTTTCAGACCCAGGCTCCAGCTCCTTGACACCAGAGGTGGTCAAGACTTGCAGAGACCTCCAGAGAACCAAGCCTACAGACCCAACAGAGAGGGCCTTCTCCTAGATTTGGTATCCTGAGCTTGGACTTCTACCTTTTTGTTGTTGTTGTCAAACATCCTACTTTTTTTTTTTTTGTCCTTCAAATATTTTACATTCTTCCACTGCAGCAATTCTTGAAAATTCAAAAACCCAAACCCATTGCTGTCAAGATTTTCAGAGGCTGTAAATCACCTGGGAGATTGTCTATCTTTCTTGAAGATCTCTATGAAGTTCTTTGGGACAGACCTCCAAATCCATCCCTTTTCCCATGGTCTCATTGTTGTTGCTAGTTGGTTTTGACCTCCTGTAACAAAGTAGAACTGCTCGATGGAGTTTCCGAGGCTGTGGGGTTTTTTTCCCCTTTGGATTTCTGCCTTTTAAGCTGTGTCGGAATGTATTTTTATTTGCTTAACATATTCACCTGTGGTATCTCAATTACAGTAGTATTAAATAAGACATACATGTTAGTCACAATATATTTGTTCATATTAATAACTATTTCCTCGGAAATATTCCTAGATAAGAAATTTCTGGATGAAAGATTTTGAGTATTTGTAGATACTCAAATACAAAAGGTATTTGTATCTCATGTACATCCTGAAAGATTACACACTCCATGTGAGCAGAGGATGCATACCTTCTCTTATATAATTTATGACAGGTTTTTAACTCTTACCAGTTGGGCATCTTCTTTCTTTTTAGCTTAGATCCATGTTTGTTTCTCTCTGACTATGTGTGCGTCTGAAGCACTTCTCCTCCTCCCTTCTTGAAAGTATCAGAGGTTCAAGCCTTGAAAAGCCTCTCCAGGTATGGGGATTGCAGGGCTACAAGTCAGAAGACAAAAGTTCACATCCCACACCCACACTGAGAAGCTGTGTGTGACTCCTGATAAGTCTTTTCATGTCACTGAGCTACTGCTTATGAAAGATCAAATGAAAGTGAATGTGAATGTCCTTTACAGGAGGTGCAATCCCTAAGAGACATGAGAGTTGCTTAACATTTTGTTCCTGCAGTTTTACTCGCTATGATAGCCAGTCCCCAAGATGGCCTTCAATAATGAGCACTTCCTGATAGCCATTTCCTTTCGGGTAGCCTTCTCCCTGGAATCTAGACTGGTCCTGTGGCCCATTTGTACTGAAAGAATGTGATTTCCAAACCCTAGAGCTCTGGTGGTCTAGTGGTAAGAAGCTGTACTGCAATCCTAAAGGCACGCAGTTCTAATTCACCAGCTGCTCCACAGGAGAAGGATGGACAGTCTCCTCCTGTGCAATTTTGCTGTCTCTGAAAACATTTGGAGGGTCATCCCTGACTCAGTTCTGCCTTGAAGGCACACAACGACAAACAACAGTCCTAAGATTATGACTGAAATTGCCTGAGAGACAGCTGAACCCAATTAATCCATAAAAAATAAGAACTTTAGAATAAATATCAAATAACAAAACCCAAATAAAGCCAGAGAAATGATAATACCTTTTTGTTTGTTTTAATGAGTAAGGAACACACTCACCAAATTTCTCTAAGTTTCCTTAAATCTGAGAAAATTCTTAAGACAGTTAAAAGCTATCTCAACAGGAGTTGTTGGTTTTGAGGTTTTTGATAACATCCCCTTGGCAGCTGTGTGACTTTGGTAAGTTATTAAACTCTCTGATCTTTACTATGTCAATTAGTGACATGAGCGTGGTAACAGCAACCACTTTCTGACATTGCTGTTGATAAATGAATGCAGAGTTCCTGAGCGCATTATCTGACAAGACAGTCCTCCACGGGTTTCCAACGGTAATGCTTTTGTTGTTATTGTTAGGAGGTGTCATCAAGTCAGCTCTATGAACAACAGATGCAGATGTTGCCCTCTCCTGCCCTGTCTTCACGTCTACCCCATGCTCACATCCATTGCTGCAGTCTTGCGTAAAGCCAGCTCCTTGACCAGCTTCTTCTATTTCAGTGACACACTTTTCCAAGAATGTGTCTCTTTTCAAGGACCAGCACCTCCTGACAACCAACACAAAAAATGTAAGACAAAATTTTACCATCTTTGCCTCCAAGGAACAATTGTAATGACAGTAATAAGCTCTGCCATTGTTTTATTTCCTTAACAAAATTTCATGAAGAATATATATCTATCTATATATCTATATAAACTATGCCATGTTTGATGTATATGCCTCAGCCACCCGAATGTAGTAACTTAGGCATTTAAATGACTCAAAGCTTGGAGTCTTGGAAATATTGTTTCGATTAAGTCACAAAGGCTAGATTGAAAGCATTTTAAGTGGATTTCTGTAAATCTATTTACAGGCTGAAGCGATGTCACTGATCAAATGTTTTCCTTATTTATGGTCATATTCTTGAGATCAGCTTTATGGACTCCTTTGTACCCATATTTATTCAAAGACTAAATCACACTACTTCTTGCTTCTTAATTAATCTACAGGAAATTCTAAAGATAAAAGTCGGATAGCTCTTAAAAGGAAATCAAATGGAAGAGATCTTTGTTTCTAAAAGACTCTCATTCGCTTGCCCTAAAACCACTTTTTGAGCACTTACTTGCTAAGTACCATACTCTGGATTGGACATAGGCGATTTGGAAGACAACAAGTGGCCTAAAGAAACTTGTTAAAGCCCGTTATAGAAGAAAGTGAGAAAACAGAGGGAGAAACAAGGAAACAAAGCTGAATATAATACAGCGAGCAAAGAGCTACAGCTGAGGAACACACCTTGGGCATGGAAGCTGAGGAGGAAAGCCTTCATTGCCTCGTCTTTAAGCAGATGGATGTCATGGTCTGGTGAGGACCAAGTGGTAATGACATTGAGTGGCAGATTGTCACTCAGTGGCCATGCCCAATCCCCTTTCTTCCCTTGCAGGCTGCAGTGGCCATATGTGGTGCACAGTGCTTTCTATGTTACCCTGTTTTCCTTCCCAGGTCTATTACCTTTCCCAGTTGCCTTACAGTAGCAGAGACCACAGGATCAACTCTGGCCAACAGGATTCCAGACAGAGATGCGACTCTTCTGAGGCTGTTAAGAACTGGTGCACCTTTTTCAGCTGCTACATGTGTTCCTTGTTGTGTAACTACAATATGTAAAAGGCCCAGTAGATGCACCAAGACTGTGAAGTGAGCAAGAAGTAAGCCTTTGTTATGTTAGGTCACTGTAATTTTAGGACTTGTTACCGAAAAGTAGTCTAGACCATCCTAATATACTATATAACCTCATTCTAGTCACTGAGATACAAAAGAAGTGTACTGTGAGCTTCCTGGATAGATATTGTCTTTCTGATTTAAATAACAAAATGAAGGGCACAAACACTGAAGCACACTTGATTCAGGCCATGGTCTTTTCAATCATTTGCTATGCATCTGAGAGCTGGATATTGAATAAAGATGGCAGAAGAGGAATTGATACCTTTGAGTTGTGGTATTGGAGAAGAGTACTGGATATCCCATGGACTGTCAAAAGAACAAACAGATGTCTTGGGGAAAGTGCAGCCAGAGTGCTCCCTGGAGGCAGGGAGGGTGAAACATCATCTCACATACTTTGGACATGTTGCTAAGAGAGGCTATTCCTTGGAAAGGTGGAGGATCAGCAAAAAGAGAGGAAGACTCCAAATGAGATGAATTGACACAGTGACTGCAGCAATGGGCTCAAGCATGTCAGAGATGATGAGGACGGCACAGGATAGGACAGGGCTCCCATTCATTGTTCATAGGTCTCTGTAAGTCATACATGACTCAATGGCATCTGACAACAACATTCATTACATTGGCTAACTGCCTGTGTCATACTTTATACAGAACATCTTATAAGGTTGTGATGCATGGAACTGCTGCAGCCACCCATCATGTGAGCATTAAGAGAAAACCCAGATGAACACTCATGTTTATTGTGGCTTTGTTCACAATAGCAAAGAGCTGGAAACAACCCAAGTGCCCATCAACAAACGAATGGCTAGAGAAGCTGTGGTATAGTCACACAATGGAATACTATGCTGCATTGAAAAACAAGGAACTCATGTAATATTATGCAAAATGAGTGATCCTGGAGGACTTTATACTGAGTGAAATATCCCAGTCACAAAAGGACAAATACTGCATAATGCCACTGTTGTAAAGCTGGACTGACATAGGGGTTGGGGGGAGACTGAGAAGGATGGGATAGATTATGTATACTTCATTAAAACAGATGAAGGAGAAGACTGATTAAAAGGTATATATAATTAGGTATTATTGTCATGACAGGAGTCCAGAGCGAAGGCTGCATAGTGGGGCGGCCTTGGGGGGAGGGATTGTATAACAATGAAAGAATTTTTCTTTTACTTTTCAAAGAGAAGAGCAAACTGGAGGAGAGGGGTGGGCAGAGAGAACAGTGCAACAATGAATGGAAATCCAAAGTCTCTGTGAATTTTCATTAAAATTAATAATAATTATTATTTTAACAAAAGAGAAAAGCAAACTGGGGGAGGGAATAGGGAGGTAAATACAACAATGAATGAATGTAAATCTAAGTAAACTTTTATTAAAATATCAATTAAAAATGAAGTGTTTTGAATAATGATAAAAAAGAAAGAGAGAAACCCCAGAGAATGAATGATGCAGAAGATAGTTGAGAGCCTTAATATTTGTGAAGCTGCTAACCTAAACAGGGACTGTTTACTTCCAGGCTTCTTAGTTAAAAAAGTAATGAATGTCCTGGTGGTTCAAGCGTTTTGTTATTGCTGGTTTTTATTTAGTGGTGGGGTTTTTTGGCATGTGTGCTTTGTTTTGTTCATTTTTGTAATTTCCAGTTGAATGTATTGGCCCTGATGCTAGCTGTCAATAAGGATGAGGAATATGGTTATAATGGATGAGTAAGGTGAATGAAGGCCCCCGAGTACTGTGAACAGTTTGCAGTACTAATCTAAAGTTTGGTGGGTTGAATCCACCCACTAGGTGCTGAAGAACAGGCTGCTCCAGGCTGCTCCCATGATTCCTGCCCAGAAGCCCTACAGAACTCAATTCTATGCTATAACACATAAAGTCACAAGTTATAACTGATTCAACACCAGTGAGTTTCTGTGTTTATTTATAAACGAATGAAGGTCTTGAAGGCCGAACTGTTACTCTCTCTCTCTCTTTCATGTTCTCTCCTTCTCTATCTACAATGTAGTCCTAGCTGGAAAATAACATTAATCCTGGCTACTACTCCTTGTTGGAAATGTGCTCTCATTTTTGGCATTTAAGATGATGGAAGCGAGGCATTAGATTATAGAGTTAAGAGCTCAATATCTATAATCAGACAGACTCAGGTTCAAATCCTCAGTCTCCCACTCACTTTGTTGTGTGACCTTGGAAGAGTGATGTAAGCTCTTTAGAAATAGCTCCCTCACTTTTATAAGGAAAGAATGATGAAACTCCCATATGGTGTTATTGTCGGAATGAAATGGCATGGTATATGAAATGCTTAGCATATCTCTTAGTACACTGAAAAGCACTTAATACACAGGTATCTTTTAAATAAACAGAACTTTTCAAAAACTAAGAAAGAAAAAATAGGCCTCCTGGTGAGATTGATGTTGCTGTGCCATGGAGTCAGAGCAGACCCTAGCTGACCCTCCAGTGGGCCTTCAGAAGTTATCAAATACACAAAAGGAGATTGTTCATGTTTTTTTCACAGAACAGCCAGTGGATTCAAACCACCTGCCTTTGGGTTGGCAGTACAGCTCTTTACCCACTAGGCCACCAGAACTGATAAGGTTATAGATTCCTTCAGTTCTGCTTCAATGGTAGAATTGAACTCACCCCAGTGGCTAGATTTTCACCTGAACAATGGAAGGGATATAACAACAACATCATGAGATGAGCGTATCCATGGAGGATGCATTTCTTAGAACATTCAACCATTCAAGATCAAAGTGGCAGTATCTGCCCAAAGTCAAAGTTTAGAAACCATGGAGAGAGGGGTAGAATGGGAGTGGGATCAGAAAGGGGCTTATGGAGGGGCTCGGGGTGGGATGGCAGTGATGGCTGTCAGTGATGAGAAACAAAATGTATACAATCTGTTAGGTGGAAAACTAAGCTCCTCCCAAACGAAAATGAAAATAAACAAACCAGGTTTTCCGTTTGTCGGTGCCCTCAACAGCAGCAGATGCTTGTAGTCTTATTTCAAAGTTGAGGACACTGAAGCTTAGGGAGGTTAAATGATGTGGCCCAAGTTAGGATGAGAATTTTGATGCACAGCTGGCGATTTCCAGAGGTCTCTATCCACAGTAACACACTTCCTTGGAGTTTATAAGTAAAGAAAACAAAATGTAATTTTAAAATTGAGGTGTTTCCTTTTTGATCGCCAATATACAGAATCATTTTTGTTAAGTTTATCTTACAGGGAGTTAAGTGCTCTGCAGTCGGTTCTGACTCTTACCGACTCTGCACAACAGAGTGAAACCCTCAATCATCTTGCACAGACACACCCCACCCCCTCACCGTCCGTAGTCACTCTGTGCTTGAGCCGCCTTGTTGTGACCACTCTTTCTGTCCATCGCCTTGGGAGTCTTCTTGAAGCCCTGGAAGCGTATGCTGCAGGATGTGACGCTACTCACTGAAAGGTTGTGTGCTTTGTTCGTTTGACTCCACCAGCCTCCCCAAGGCAGAAAAACTGAGTTTCCTCCCATTAAGATTTGCATCCTACAACTATGAGATATCATCTCACCTCAGTAAGACTAGTAAAATTTAACAGAACAGTAAGCAACAAATGCTGGCAAGGTTGTGGAGAAACTGGAATCCTTATTCACTGTTGGTGGAAGTGTAAAATGGTGCAACCACTGCGGAAAGCGGTGTGGCGCTTTCTCAAAAAGTTGCAAATAGAGATACCATTTGACCCAGCAATTTCACTACTGGGAGTATACCCTAAAGAGACCATAACTGCCACCCAGGCAGATATATGCACACCTATGTTTATAGCAGCTTTGTTCACAATAGCAAGGAGTTAGAAACAACCTAAGTGTCCATCAAAAAAAGAATGGATAGAGAAGCTGTGGTATATTCACACAATGGAATACTATGCTGCATTGAAAAACAAGGAACTCATGCAATATTCAAAATGGGTAACCCTGGAGGACATTATGCTGAATGAAATATCTCAGTCACAAAAGAACAAATACTATATGGTGCCACTGTTGTAGAATGAGGCTGACATCAGGGTGGGGGTAAGATTGAGAAAAACTCAATAACTATGTTTACTGCATTGAAGCCAATGAGAGAGAGAATAGTTTAAAAGTAATATATTTTAGGGCATTATGATTATCATAAGAGTCCGGAATGAGGATTGCAGAGTGGAGTATACTTGGGGTGGGGGTGTGCGGGGTGATTGTGTACCAGTGAAGGAGTTTTTCTTTTGCTTTTCAAGGAGAAGAGCGAACTGGAGGTGGGGGCGGGGTGGGCAGGGAGCAAAGTGTAACAATGAATGAATGGAAATCCAAAATCTCTGTAGATGTTCATTGAAATTAATTTAAAAAAAAATCTGCATCCTTGGAAACCTTGCATTTTGAGGGTTTTCTTACTTTATTAAGCACGATATCTGTCTCCAGACTGGCTCCTCCCAGTAACATGGCCCAAATACGTTAGACAAAAATCTTACCATCTTCATTTCTAAGCAGCATCCTGGCTGTACTTCCCCGACAGATTTCTCGTGCTCTTTTGGTAGCAAACACATCATTCTTCACAAGTACCACAAATCAAAGACAACAGTTCTTCAGTTTTCCATATTCATTGTCTGACTTTCACATGCATGGGATAAAAACACCATGGCTAGGGCCAGGCACACTTTGCTTCTCAAAATGACAGCCTTTGGTACTTGTCCGAGACCCCTTGCAGAAATTTTCCAGTGTAATATATTGTTTGATTTCCTAACTGCTTCTTCCCTGGGCAGACTATGGATTCAAGTAAAATGACAGTGTCAATCTTTTCTCTTTATCATGGTGTTGCTTGTGGATCCAGTTGTGAGGATTTTTATTTCCTTTGTCTTGAAGTATAATCCGTACAGAAGGCTGTAGCATTGCACAGATGAGTTAAATTTGTACTCATAATATATCCTAGATGTTTCCTCTTAATATTCTTATTATTTTCTCCCCCTCCACTTAATCTTTTATTATGAAAACCAGATGAAGACTTCAAAATCTGTTTTGTACATTTTGCAAAATGAGTGAATCCAACAGCAAAGCTGCCTTTCCCCCCCTTAATTCTTCCTTCCTCTTCGTAAAAATAGATCTCCTTTTCTATTTCAACACTCAATTTGCTTTCTAAATTTTTTAACCTATGTGATGTTCAAAATTACAAACTGTGAAGGGAGGCACTCAGTTGCTATAGAATCTGGATTAATTCTCACTCTTCCGCGACCCCATCCTTTGTCATCAGAAAGTGAAAAGCCTGCAATTTCCCTAAGCTCTATTGTCTGACCTCCAGTTCTTGGGACTTGAGAAGCCTTTAGCCTGCTGCCTAACCTGAAGATAATGGCTTCATACCAGCTCATGTAGCCACACAAACCACCAGCTATCTCTTGACCTGTGGAACTGACAATAAGCCTCCACAATTGTGTAAGCCATTTCTTATAAACATGTGTTGTTGTGTGCCATTGAGTCGGAACTGATTCAAGCTGACACTCCAGCAGGTTTCCAGAGGCAGTAAATTGCACAAGAGGAGACTGCCCATCCTTCTCCCACAGAGCAGCTGGTGGATTTGAACTGCGCGTTTTTGGGGTAGCAGCGCAGCTTCTTACCATATATAAGAAGCATTAAAAGCCATGGTACTGGACTCCACAGAGCATGTGCTGCTAACCCAAAGGCAGCACCTCTCTGTGGCTTAAATCCACCTGAGGCTCCACAGGAGAAAGGTGGGCGATCTCTTCCTGTGATTCACGGTCTTGGAAAGCCCCCGGAGGGTCATCTCTGAGTTGGTTCCGACTCCACGGCAATGAGAATTTGGAGTTTTATAAAAACGTGTTTATATACATGCTTCACTGGTTTGGCTCCTTTAGAGAACATGGCCTAAGGGTGAGTATGCTTGTACAACTCAAAGAATGTAATCAATAGCACTGAATTGTTGGTGCAGAAATTGTGAAACTAGTGATTTTCTGCTGTGTACATTTCCAACAGTAAAAAAATAATTTCTACTTAAAAAGTAGTAGGGAAAGTAGTTTTTATATCACACTTTATGATTTAATACTATGACCTTTCCCAGAATACTATCAATCAAAACAAAAACTATCATTTCTATGTCTTTTGTCAAAATGTAGTTAAAGACACTGTGTGGCTGGGATTAACAATAAAGGCAAGTTACTCCCCACCCCACCAAACCCATCTACATACTTCCTATGGTCAAAAATCAAACTATAAAATTTAGCAGGCCTTTCCCCCTTTGTTACAACTCAGACTCATACCCATTAATTACCTGTTCAACAAAGATGCCTGAAAGCATCTACATCTTCAGGTGGGCTCTGGTTCCTGCATATCCTTAACTATTTTACCATCTTAAATAGTTATCGGTCAACTCCTGATACTTCTTATGGTGGAGACATTTTGGAATACTTATGTATAGAGACAAACACTAGACACATTAAAACTTATTAAATAACTTTATTCTTTTTTTCTTATTACTAACAGTAGATCAGTATTAACCATTCTAGAAAAGCTGAAAAAATTTAAAAAATAATTTCACACAAAGCATTTATAAAAATATCCATTCAGATAAGCAAATATCTGATCATTATACTGTTCAGCTTTAAAAGTGCCAAAAATAAATAAAGGTATCTGTAAATCAAATGAGAGGGCTAAATGGATTTATTAAAAATTCACTTCAACAGTTTTACCTGACCAATTTGTGCTAATAAAATTTGAATTAAAGCTTTTGCCAGTTAACATGAGAGTCAACATTGTATGTGGCTCCTTAAGCATATACCTTAACAGAACCTGCTCTGTGTTTGAAACATAGTTTTATAGTGTCAACAGGAAACAGCCATAAGAATTCCCAGAATTTCTTATAACTGCTCTATAATAGCAAGGAGGAAAAAATGAAAATGGTTATCACCATTTCTTAAACAATGGACATCAAATCTGGATTCTAGGTTTACTAAGACTAAGATAAAAAGTAACTCTAAAGCAGTAAGAGCCCTAATTAATTAACTTTGATTTGTTTAAAAGACCAAGTATATCAAATAGGCCACAGAACAGAATAGATGCTTGCAGGAACACAAGCAGTAACCTGAACTATCTTATTTCCACAAAGTACTTGAGAGTGCAAAATGTTAGTAGTCTCTGTACAGACCTATCCGCCCTGCTCTGTCAGTTTGCTTGCAGTCTGATGATGAACCACTTCAGGGAGGTTATCAGTGCTAAGGAAAACGCCAAGCAGCTAAACAAAATAACAATGATTCATTCACCTATCAGGGTCTCAAAGGCAGAGACACAGTCTCTTACACAAGGGAAAAATACCTAATTCAAAATGTCCAAAAGCCAACATAAGATACAGTACTGAATCTTCTGACACACCATCAGAATAACCGTCTTGTTACTTTGCACAGTATTCAACATGAGCAAGTAGATCCCGGTGTTCCGTGGCCGGATACTGTATGTTGCACCTGGGACACTCCACCAGACTATCATTGAGCGAAGCAGGGCTTTTTGGTGAGGCCACTTTTAGTTTGTTTTCTGACTCTCCTTGGAAAGTGCCTTGTGGTTCAGTGAAGGGAAAATCATGGAGCTCTTTCTGGAAAAAAAAAACCAAACACATAAAAACCCTGCAAATAAATACTGTTTATACCCAGAAACCTATTGTTTAATGATTTTAAATGAACCCCATTGTTCTAGCCCTGACAGATTTTCTTTGTATTTCTGCTCACCAAAATTATGGGGGCAATACATAAGGTAGCTCCGAATGCCAATTACCTAGGGTTAAGATGGAAAATTTTTATTAGGATAACCAGCCACTTCCAGTCCTCTTGGGCAGAGGAAAACTGCTCCACTGGGTTTTCAAGGCTGAAATATTTATGGAAGCAGACTGCTTCATCTTCTGATGATCAGCTGGTGGTTTTGAACAGTCAACCTTTTTAGTCAGCAGATGAGAACTTAAGTACTGCATCCAAAGGCTCCTTTTGATTAAGATACTTAAGAGCCAAATATAAAGGTAGATCTGTATGCAAGGTTGGCTAAATTTGCTAGTTTTGTAAAAGAGGTGTAATTTCAGCAATAGAATACTATATAGAACTAAGACTAAAAAAAGAATTCTAAGAAATAAGAGCTGCCACATGAATAGTTAAATGCACACCATGTCCATTCAGTATTATTTACAATTGTAAAGAAAAGGAAATAATCCAAGTGTCCATCAGGGGATGAATGGACAATGAGACTATGGTATATTCACACAGTGGAGTATCAGGCAGCACTAAAAACAATAAAGAGAACTCAGGAAACACTAACCTGGATACAGGGGTACATTAGCTAAGTAAGATAAGCCAGTCAAAAAAAGGCTCTTATGGTGTAATTTCACATTAGAAAAAGGATGGGGGGGGCAGGGGGCTAGCACACATAGAATCCATCTTGGAGAGATAGAAGGGATGGCAAGAGAGGAAAAATTAATAAACAGATACATCTGGTGAAGCGAAAGGAAATAGACAACAAGGAGTTGTTCAGACATTGTAATTAATGTTCTAAAACAAAATGCATATGAATGAATGCAAAACCAGTATGATTTAAGAACTTTCACTCAAATAAAAATCAACTAAAAAAGTTTTAGCAGATCAAGCAGGTTATGCACTGAAAGGACTAGGAGATTATATAATATTTAGGAGGGTTTCCTTTTTTACAGGCTTCTCTGAAGAATCAGGAAAGCCAGTAAAGTTTAAAAAGAAGTATTTTATAACATACTACAAAGATGGTTGACAATAGAAACATATACTAAAAAATGCAGGGAACGTTTCAAATTCCATCACATACTCTTCGGCTACATATGCTTTGAAATCAGTAATAAAAAAAAATTTCCATTTCAAATCTTTTTAACAGTTAAGGTCAATGAATGACATATTAAAAACAGAGCCACAATTATGCTTCTACCTTTTATGTATATCAAAGTTATAAACTATCTGTTTAACAATTTTTTTCTTCTTTTTAGAAATAGCTATGAGTTGGAAACCCACTGAACAGAGATGAATAGAAACCTGAGGGGGTTTTTTTAATAGGAAAAGGAATTTCACCTCAAGATTTTATGATAATCATTCCCTCTCCACTGGACTAGACAGTGTTTAATGCCTCTAGAGCCACAGCACCTAGAATGATTACCTAGTAATATAGACATTACTAAGAGATATATAATGTCTCTTTTTCTTTTTTCTTTTTTTTTTATTATTAAATTTTATTAGTTTTAATGAACATTTACAGGGATTTTGGGTTT
>NW_006399757.1:37237681-37264257 GCF_000299155.1 Elephantulus edwardii | reverse complement strand
TTCATATTTTCTTCGGAATTCACTAAGTTCAAAATTTAACTGAGTTACAGTTTGCCGTTCAACCTCAAGATCTTTTTTCGCATTGGCCAAGAGATAGCTGTAATATTTTTGCTTTTCTTCTTGGAGGTAACCTATGACAAACAATATTATAGTGGGATTTATTTCAGAAAAAAAATCACATTCCTGAAAGTTAAGCAAACACATATCTATAAACAAGGTCACATTATCTTCTCAGCTTACAAAACAAAGAGTCAAGAGATAGTAATATTATTTGATAGAAGAAGAAAGAGCTATTTGGGATTGTAAAATGGTACAACCACTCTGGAAGGTAGTGTGGCATGTCCTCAAAATGCTGACTGAACAGAGAGATTCCATATGACCCAGCTATTGTACTGCTAGGACTATCCCCCAAGGAAAACAGAACCGAGATACAAACGGAGGTTTTTGAAGCTTTGTCTGACATACTTTGGACATGTTTCAAGAACGGACTACTCCTTGGAGAGGGATATCAAGCTTGGGAGGGTGGAGGGATTGTGCAAGAGAGGAAGAACCTTGATAAAATGGATTGATTCAGTCACCGGGGCAGTGGGGGTACATGTGTCAGAGACAATAAAGATGGCACAGAATAGAGCAAAGTTTAAGGCTGTTGTACATAGGTTCGCAAATGACTTGATGGCACATAACAACAACATACTGACGTTCATAGCAGCATTATTCACAAAATCAAGAACATGGAAATAGCCCAAATATCTATCAGCAAATGACTAGATTGAGAAAATGTGGTACATTCACAAGATGAAATACTATGCAGCACTCAGGAGCACTGATTTTGAAAAATACTATATGAGAGAGGCTAGAGAACATGATGCTGAGTGAACGAAATCAGGAGCATAAGAATAAATACTGTATAAGATTATTATTGTAAAAACAGAAGGATAACCAGTGAGATGTGTAAGGGCATACAAAGAAGGAAGGAGAGGGGGTAAGATGGTTGAGGGTGAGGAAAGGGGGAAATTGCATTGCTGAAGAGTTTGGTAGGTGGAGGGAGAGAAAAAAACAACAACTCAAAAAAACCCAACCAAAATATACATGAATGAAACACAATAAAAAAAAGAGAGAGAGAGACATAGATAGTTGAGTATATTTTATGATTAAAAGATGTAATGGGAAAGTCTGCAGTTAGAAATCTCTCTAAAGTAATGAAGAGTAACGAAGTCAGTCTGGAGACTAAGGTGTACCTGATACATGCCGTGGGTCTTTGCAATCACTTGCTATGCATCAGAGAGCTGGGCAATGACTAGGGAGGATAGAAGGAGATTTGATGCCTTTGAGCTGTGGTGTTGGAGAAGAGTATTGAATATACCATGAACTGCTAAGAGAACGAACAGGTTTCTCTTGGAGACGGTGAAGTCAGGCTGCTCCTTGGAGGCAAGGATTCTGAAGCTTCATCTGATATACTTTAGACATGTTGTAAGGAGGGACCAGTCCTTGGAGAGGGCCATCATGCTTGGGAGGGTGGAGGGACAGAGCAGGAGAAGACGACCCTCGATGAAATGTATTGATTCAGTGACTGGGGTAATGGGGGTAGGTGTGTCAGAGACAATGAGATTGGCAAGGATCGAGCAGGGTTTAGGACTGTTGTACACAGGGTCGCTATGAATTGCAGGCAACTCGACAGCACATAACAATAACAACAACAACATATTTTATGAAGGCAGGACTATTCTGTGGGAAGGGGAAGTCACTGATGTCTGAAGAAAATAAACCAAGAAATAAAGATAGAAATTAAAGCAGATGTACTGAGGAGAAGGTAGAATCCTTCTGCATTAAGAGCTTACAATAAATAGTACTTGATATAATACCCACACATACAGAGACACACACAAATGAAGAGATAACTATTATTAAAGAAAAAAATTAGACATAGTCCAAAATGAAAATCCTGCTTTAATATGTACTAAACTTAGAAAGTTACTCTGGTGGTAGCTTTGTCCCTTGAAGGCTAACCAGCTGTGAATTGTCTCCAGAGTCATTCCTTTGATATTTTCTCCTTCGTATTAGCTTCATTTTAAATATTCCGATTCCAGCTCTCAGAGTCTTTAGTCTTTTTACATCATTAGAGACTTCAGTCCTGTTGGCTGCCAGCCTCTTACCAAGTGCTCTCTAAGGGGCTTTCTTTTCTTTTCCTAGCTCTTCTCCCAGAACTGCTGAAGCTATCTCCCAATTTGTAAAACAATAACAGCCCTTTCGACACCACTCTTCAGGAGTGTCCTGAATTGTTCCCTTCAGATCAATGGGAGGGAAATGGCAAAGCACATGGCCAAAAAGAGCATTGTTAGTCAGAAACACCATCTCAATTCCACACTGAGATTTAAAACTTTTAAGAATCATCTAGAGAATGTCTTTTTTGGCTCCTGAACTTAATGCCAGTGCCAAGAGAAAAGCAAAAGTACAAGGAGAAGACCAGTTCTGGGGGAACTAAAGTCCAAGAAGGACTTTGAGGGAGAGGAAGAATGCACACAGTTGGAGAAAATTTAATGTAACTTCGAAGCTACCAGAGGCTGCCCTTTTCACCTGTGCCTTTTATCAGTTAGGAAATAAGAAAGACTTGCTAAAAGGGAATTTCTTGCTGAAGGCTTGCTCTTATTTTACTTTCCAACACACGTCTGTAAGATCTAAATCTGATGAATCACTCTTTTGGAAAATGTCAGCTTTATTCTAAAAGAATATTTTCATACCAGTACCTTCTGATTCAGTTCTTTTTTTCTCCTGTGGGAGTGACTGAGCAGCTGTTTCTAACTGCTGTTCCAACTCGGAGATCCTTGCTAAAAGTCCTCTCACGTAGGCCTCCCGCTGCTGATCATACACAAGCCACTGCTGATTTTTCTCCAGCGCCTCAATGGGAAGATGAAAGAAAATCAGCAATAAGATAAAAATGTTAAAAAATTCTTAGAGTAGACAAAAGAAACTAAGTAAATTAGTCTTTTCAACACATAAAAACTTTTATAGCCCACTTAAAAAGTTAGTTAAAAAAGAGACAAATAGTAAGAAACTAGAAATAAGTGGTACAAAACAATACTTTTCTTAAGCTCTTCTTTCTATATATTAACAGGTTTTTCATGAAAGAACATTGACATTGGCCAGTAGGAATTGTACCCCTTTTATTTATAACACATGTGTTGTTGTGTGCCATTGAGTCAGAAGTTACACATAGCTGACCCTCCAGCGGGTTTTCAATCGGTAAATCATATAGGAGACTGCCTATCCTTCTTCCACGGAGTAGCTAGTGGATTCAACCTGTGGCCTTTGGGACTGCAACGTAGCTTCTTACCAATAGGCCACTATTAGTTGTTGTGGTTGCTGTGTACTGATGAGTAATAACTGTTAAAACTTCAGCAGGTTTTCAGAGGCAAATAACCACATAGAACAGACTACTGATCTTTCTCCCATGGAGCAGCTGTTAGATTCATGCTACAGTATTTCGGATCACTGGATACTGGATATACATCTGAGAACTGGTCAGTGAATAGGGGTGATAGAAGAAGAATTGATGCCTTTGACCTGTGGTGTTGGAGAAGAGCACCGAACATTCCACAGATGGCCAAAAGAACAAACAAGTATGCCTTGGAGAGGATGCAGCCAGAGTGCGCTTTGGAGGCCAAGAATAATGACACATTGCCTAACATACTCTGAGCATGTCGCTAGGAGGGGCTATTCCTTGGAAAGGGACATGATGTTAGGAAGGGTGGATGGTCAGTGAAGGAGAGGAAGACCCTCAACCAGGTAGACTGATGCGGTGACTGCCACAATGGGCTCTAGTTTGTCAGGAGGTGTAAAGATGGCATAACATAGGACAGGGTTCAGATCTTTTGTTTGTAGTGTTGCTATGAGTCGTACTAGACTCGATGGCACCTAACCACCACCACTACCACCACCACCACCTTTGGGTTGCTAGGGCTATTCCTTACCACTAGGTTACCAGAGCTCCTAGGCTACCAGTAGGACCTACTAAAAATCCACAACTCACAGTAAGACTTCAAAGAACCTGTAACCGTGTCAACAAACCTTAGATTTTTAAGAGTAGACAAGGATTTCAGCTTGTCTATTATTGGAGAGCTAGCTCTTTCAACCTTAAAATTATTCAGTACATATAGAAAAAACTCTTCCATTTTAATTTCAATCTGAAAAGACAATGTAGTACGTCTTTATAGAAGCTACTCCTCTCACACCTCTAGTGATAAGAGAAGTGTAGATGAAAGACCTGAAGTTACTGGCTGTACTTCAGGGCATCCTCTTTTGGGTAAGAACTTTCATCTTTAGAGATACTTACAGTTGAGTCTCATGTTCAGAGACTGTACTACCGAAACTCTGAGTCTACAGAGACCCTCCAAGCTTTGCTAGAGGCTTTCCACTAGAACTCTACACACTCAGGGGCAAAGCTTCTAGGCTTCATTTCCATTGTCTACTTTCTATAGTATTAGGAAATGGATCTAGGCTCAATGAGTTTTCTATGTCTATTTTCTACAGAATCAGGAAATGGATCAGGAAGATGGAGACAGACTCTGAAATCAAAGACAGTCTAACAAGTACACAATTATAACTCCAATACTTAGGGTATGGCTTAAAAGTTCATTTATCAAATGGAGATTTTGTGTTTCTATTCCATATTGTACTGAAACTGAGGAGGACCTGAAGCGCTTACTGCAGAGGGTCAAGGACTGCAGACTTCAATATGGATTGAGGCTCAATATCACGAAGACAAAGATTCTCACCGCTGGACCAATTGGCAGCATTAGGATGGATGGTGAAGAGATTGTGATTGTTCATAGCTTCAATTTGCTTGGCTCCACAGTTAACAGTCTTGGCACCAGCAGCCAGGAAATTAAAAGATATATTGCGATGAGAAAGTCTGCTGTTAGGGACCTCTCCAAAGTACTGAAGAGCAGTGGTGTCACTCTGGAGACTAAGGTACGTCTGATACAGGCCATGGTCTTTGAAATCACTTATTATGCGTCAGAGAGTTGGACAATGACTAGGGAGGATAGAAGGAGAATTGATGCCTTTGAGCTGTGGTGCTGGAGAAGAGTATTTAGGGTACCATGGACTGCTAAGAAAACAATGAGATTCATCCTAGAGAGGGTTAAACTGGGCTGCTCCTTGGAGGCAAGGATTCTGAGGCTTCGTCTGACATACTTTGGACATGTGGTAAGGAGGGACAGGTCCTTGGAGAGGGACATCATGCTTGGGAGTGTGGAGGGACAGTGCAGGAGGGGAAGACCCTCTATGAGATGGATTGATTCAGTGACTGGGGTTATCAGGATGGGTGTGTCAGAGGCAGTGCAATTGGCACAGGATAGAGCAGGGTTTAGGGCTGTTTTACATTGTGTCGCTATGAGTTGCAAATGACTCAACGGCGCACAACAACACTTATTAAATCTTGGTGGTAGATGTATAAGTATTCACGACTTTTTCCACTTCTCTGTATGTTTGAGATTTTTCATAAGTTGGAAAAAATATGGCTTATATATGAACATCAGTATCTTGATTTCACAATGAATCTTGCATAGCTGAGAGGAGTCCTAAGATACATGGCAGACCTCAAAACATTACAGTAGTCATTCTCGTATTTGGCTCCACTGCTATCTCAACAAGGTTCCTATTTAAATATTCTGCATCATTCAAAAGAAAGGACCAATGTAAACCTCATACTATCATTTAGTTGATAAGAGAAACAGCATTGCATGACTCAAAAAACACACACGTAGGGGAGCTCTGGTGGCCTAGTGGCAAGAAGCTGCACTGCAATCCCAGAGGCACATGGTTTGAATCCACCAGATGCTCTGCCGGGGAAGGAGGGACAATCTCCTCCTGTACCAGTCAGATCTGATTTGACGGCACACACACACACACACACACACACACACACACACACAAATAAAATTTAAAAAAAGATAAAAAAAACCCACACATGTTACCCAACTACTTGCTGAAAACCTATATAATTAATTTCCCTGAGTGCTGTAAATGGTTAAGGATTCACCTATTAACTAAAGTTTGGAAGTTCAAGTCTACCCAGAGGAGCCTTGTATGAAAGGCCTGGTGATCTACTTCTAAAAATTCAATTACTGAAAACCCTGTGGAACACAGCTCTCCTCTGACACATAAGTGCATCACCATGAGTGAGAATCAACTGCAACTGGTTTGGTTGTTTCTATAAGATTATATGCTACATGTTAAAATGATCTCACTTTAAACACAATCATCTGTTTGTTTATATCTGACAAATATTGTAACAGAAATATTCCAAGTCAGCATTGTGTGGTCATGAACATTTTTCTTCTTTTACAGGAACATGCCCATACCTTACTTGACAAACAATGAGAAACAAACATACTTGTTGGGTTAAACTCCTCCTGTGTGATTCACTGACAATCACTGCTGCCAAATCACAGCTAATCTTCCAGTAGGTTTCAACGGCAGTAAAATCACATGAAAGAAGATTGCCCATTGCAGGTGGTGGGTTCAAATCACTTGTCATTGGGTTGGCAGCACAACTTTTTACCCAAGAGGCCAACAAAGCTCCCTACTGTGTGACTTACAGCCTCAGAAACTCACTGGAGCATTAGCTATGCATCTGACTAGGGCAAGGAATTAAGATTTGAAAGGCAATATTCTATAAGGCCACATGATGGCGATATTACTTCAATAAAGTAATTTCTTGACCATTCCTCCTCTTCCACTTTCATCAATTGTATGTAAGATCAATAATTATTAATTACATAAAATATAATGTATGGTAATAATTGTATGAAACACAAGGTAAATAAAATATTGTGTAAAATATAATGTATGTGAATGAAACAATGTATCTGAATTACTTTATGCAAACCAATAAAAAGGGAAAAAAATTTAAAAAATAGTATGTAAGAGTATAATTCTATCTCATATTATCAATAAATGGATTTGTTACCCATTAATAAATGTTGGTATAATTAATTTTTAATCTTCAGCGTCATTCCTTTCAATTTTGTGCTACCTATACATTGCTAGGTATATATTTAATGTTAGCAATAAAATGTAGAACAAGAGATGAACAAAAATGACCTTACAGGCCTTCATCACTCTTTGGGCCTAAAATCAAAGTCACTCCAGGACCCAACCGTTTAGCCAAACAATAGATAGGCCTATAGTGATCAAGGAGACCAAGGAGGTACAAATTCCTTCAGACAAGCAACCATGTAAGATCAAAAGACTAGCATTTGCTCAAAGACAAAGCTCAGAAGGAAGGAAGGGATAGCAAAGAAGGATGAATGCAAATGGGGAAACACAGGGAGGCAGGGGGACGAGTGAGGCTATGTAAGAAGGGTAATCAAAGTCATGAAACAATATGTATGAACTGCTGATCTAAATCACCACCTGTAGCAGAATCATCACCTGTACTAGCCACCCCAGAGGAAATCGCTGAGATGCAAAGGAAAAATGAGCTGAAACTCAAGATAAAGGAAGAACATCTTGGTGCTTTGCACTTTGAAGGCTGCAACACTTCCATGATACATCTTCAAGGATATGAGCATGTGCGGCTAAGCACAATTGATAACAGTGCATCTAAATTCCAAAATCAATCTCCATAATAGTCTATGTGTTTCCTACTGCCAAAGGGGCCCTTTAGAGTAGTGAGAGAAGACCTTCACCCTGAAACCCACAGCGTCCCTTTTCAGCAGGAAGTAGCTAAGAGAATATGCCATCCCCTTTTCCTTATGAATCAGGGTGAAGTCTCTCTCAGGGAGGAGTGATAGGGAATGAATAGCAAGGGACACACTGACAAAGGATATTAATCAGAACTGGCTTTGACAAGCACTGTGGCAATTGGACAATTAAAACAGAAATGGGGCGGGGGAAGAAGAACGAACTGGGGAGGAGGGTGGAGAAAACAGTGCAACAATGAATGAACGAAAACCCAAAAATCTCTGTAAATGTTCATTAAAACTAATAAAATTTAATTAAAAAAAAGTTATACTCTTTTAAACACTGAGATTTCAAAATTAAAAGAAATTCCTATTAAAAAATTGCTTTTTATCTATTAGGCTGATTTTACTTAACAGTTACTGACATTGGACAATGTTTATAGCATCTACTGAATGTAGTTATTGAAAAATGTCAGTCAGACTACACAGCAGCTGAGGCATGATACAGCAAAAACTTAAGAAATGTAAACATAGGGTTTTCAGCCTTATTTTAGTATAGCAAATACTGATTCTTAAAATAGTGGGCAAACTTGGACAGGAAGATTTGTGGGAACTTTAACGGGGCTTAAATAAACACGAACTCCTGATCTCCTCAAGGTGACAGTGATAAAAACTGACCTCTTAGGAAAAAGGTATTTCTTTTCCTGCTCCCTAAGTTCTCTAGTCTAAAATACATGCTGAGATTAAAAAGAGAAAACTGAAGCTAAGCCACTTTCTGCTCCTCAAACAAATGAATGGCTGAGTTAGTGACCTGAGGACCAGAAGCATTATCTGGAAACTTGCTGGAAACAGAAACAATCAATCTCAGGTTTTCCCCCAGATCTGCTAAATCAAGACTGGCCTTTTGAGAAGAGTCCCCTGAATGATACGCACAGTTGTTGTTATGTGCCGTCGAGTCACCCGCAACTCACAGTGACCCTATGTACCACAGCCCTAAACTCTGCTCTATCTCTTGCCAATCACATCGTCTCTGACACTATCTCCATTTCCCCAGTGACAGACTCAATCCATCTTATCGAGGGTCTTTCTCTCCTGCGCTGTCCCTCCACCCTCCCATGCATGAATTTCCTCTCCAAGGACTGGTCTTGCCTTACAACATGTCTAAAGTATGTCAGATGAAGTTTCCCAAATCCTTGCCTCCAAGGAGCAGCCTTGGCTTCACCCTCTCCAGAATAAACTTGTTTGTTCTCCTAGCAGTCCATGGTATATTCAATACTCTTCTCCAGCACCACAGCTCAAAGGAATCAACTCTCCTTCTACCACCCCTAATCATTGTCCAGCTTTCTGATGCATAGCAAGTGATTGCAAAGACCATGGCCTTATCAGGCACACCTTAGTCTACCGACTGACATTGTATGTATACGCACAGTAGCCAGAGTGTATTTGAAAGCACTATTCAGTCTAGACAAGCATATGAAGTTGAGTTAAAAATTATTCCTTTTATCTAAAAAGTCTTTCTAAGGTAAAAGGAGTAGAGAATATGGTCTTTAAATAAACCAGGAAGATAAAACAGTATAAAAGGACTAAATACAAATGTGCAATACTTCAAAGCTAATTTTAAAAAGGAATTGTCATTATGTAAAAATAACTATAACTGATACATGAGGCAGTTTAATCTAAAAAGCTCACTGCCACCTGACTCCCACTCAAGCTAACCCTCCATCAGGTTTCTGAGGCTGTGCACCTGAAAGGAAAAACAGCTCCTGATGCAGAGCTGCTGGTGGATTCAAAGTCGCCACCAGGGTAGCCTGGCCTTTTGCAGTAGCACAACACACTACCAGAGCAGCTAATGTTCCCCAAAATGCAAAAACAATCACCAAACCCACTCACAATAACCCTACAGGACAAAGTAATACAATCCCATGTGGTCCACAAGGCTATGATCTTTCTGGAAGTAGGTTGTCACAAAGCAGAGGGTTGAAAAAAAGGCATGAAACATTAAATATTTCTAGATATGTAGATCTAAACTTCCACAGATGCAACTGATTGGATTCCTATGCACACCTTCAGATGAAATCCATGTGTATAGCCTACGTTTATGTTTCTCATAAAACATATTTGCATTGATTGTGCAAAATTCTATCTCCAGCTTAATTTCTGTTACCAAATCAATGTTTTCCAACTACTGTTCCCAACTTTTGCATTCCAGTCACCCATTATTATTAATGCATCTTGATTGCATGTTCAATTGATCTCTTACTGCAAAAGTTGGCAGAAATCTTCTATTTTCTCTTCTTTGGCTCTGGTTGTTGGTGCATATACCTGAATGATAGTGGTATTCACTGGACTTCCTTGTATGCATATGGATATAATCCTGTCACTCACAATATTATATTTCAAGATGGATCTAGAAATTACTTTTTTAACTATGAAAGCAACTCCATTTTTCCTCATCTTTTCATCTCCAGCATAGATCATATGATTGTCTGACTCACAATGCCCCAAACCAGTCCATCTCATCTTGCCAATACCCAGTATGTCAATATTTATGTGTTCCGTTTCTTCCTTAACAACAAGCCAATTTTCCTACATTCATGGTTCTTACATTCCATGTTCCAACTAGTGTCTGCTTACAACTGTTTCTCCTCCTTTGTGTTTCCATATTTGAGGGATCCACCTGAGTTGCCCTATCTACTAGTCTAAGTGTGTTCTACTGTACATAGGGTTTTTGAAGGCCTGCTATTTCCAAAGAGGATGGCCAATCTTTCTTTCTAGTCTGTCTTAATCTGAATGCTCAGATTTAGAACAGTATCTGACAGACAAACATTTTATGGAAAAGGGCAGATTATAGATATTTCCCCAATTATAGAAATAACCAATAGTTTCAGTGTTGTCCCTGCCTTCAACACGTGTATCTTGACCCACCCATTCCCCTGCTCCACCAGCATTCCTTTCTACTCCCACCTACCTCCTTAAACACCTATCTCCTGCTATTCAGCACTTGTTATGATAGCTTATAACTCAAGCTTTCTGGACTTCTGTGATTCCAAACACTTCAAGCTGCGGCCAGTTTCTTATGCTTTGGCCAGTGTCTCTTCAGTTTAGTAGTAGTCTCTAAGTCCAAATACCAGGTACCAATGTTAGGGAAGGCTTCCTATCTCAGATGGTTCTGAGGGAAAAATTCTTTTCCTATTATTTCTGCTCCAGGTTTGACTTCTTGTGGCTTAGGGTCTCTTAACAATCTGCGTTATGCAGATGACACAACCCTGCTTGCAGAAACTGAGGAGGACCTGAAGCACTTATTGCAGAAGGTCAAGAACTGCAGCCTTCAGTATGGATTGAAGCTCAACATCAAGAAAACAAAGATTATCACCAGTAGATCGACTGGCAGCATTGTGATGGATGGTGAAAGAGACTGAGATGATAAACAGCTTTAGTTTGCTTGGCTCCACAATCAACACTCTTGGCACCAGCAGCCAGGAAATTAAAAGACATATTATGTTGGGAAAGTCTGCTATCAGAAACCTTTCCAAAGTACTGAAGAGCAATGAAGTCAGTCTGGAGACTAAGGTGCACCTGATACAGGCCATGGTTTTTGCAATCACTTGTTATGCATCAGAGAGCTGGACAATGACTAGGGATGATAGAGAGTTGGTGGCTTTGAGCTGTGGTGTTGGAGAAGAGTATTGAATTTACCAAGGACTGCAAAGAAAATGAACAGGTTCATCCAGGAGAAGGTTAAACCAGGATGCTCCTTGGAGGCAAGGATTATGAAGCTTTATCTGACATACTGTGGTCATGTTGCAAGGAGGGACCAGTCCTTGGAGAGGGATGTCATACTTGGGAGGGTGGAAGGACAGCTCAGGAGAGGAAGACCCTCGATGAGGTGGGTTGATCAGTGACTAGGATAATGCGGGGAGGTGTGTCAGAGACAGTAAGACTGGCACAGGATAGAGCAGCGTTTAGGGCTGTTATACGTAGGGCTGCTTTAAGTCACAGGTGACTCGATGACACATAGCAAAAATAAAACAACAGATCTAAACTTGCTTTTGGTTGTCAATGAGTCAGCTCCAGCTTCTGACGATGCAATCCATGGATAGTAGACTAAATCCCTGACGGGTCCTGTAACATTTCATGATTGCTGCTGTGCCCTAGTCCATCTTTATGACTACTGTGCATCTTCAGTGCCTTCAAATCTTCCAGCTCTGTGTTAAACAATATTCTGTTATGATCCACAGGGTCCTTGTTGGCTGGTTTTCAGAAGTGCATCACCAGGGCTTCCTTACTAGTCTGTTTTAGTCTGGAAGCTCTGCTGAAGCATGGCATGGATGATCCTGCTGGTATGTGGGAAACTGGTGGCACAGCTTCCTTCATTATAGCAAGATGCAGTATAACTAACAAACAGGTAGACAAGCTAAGGAGCAGGTACATATGGAATGATAAAGCTTTAGTGACTTTACACTGGCAGTATAAGGCACAGGAACACAGTTTGATAGTTTAAAATTATGTTTCTTCTTTTTTGTTATTTCTAGATTTAAAAAAATTGATAAGTTTACTACAGTATGCATCCTATATAGATACTCAAAAGATTTATATTTTCCTTTTAAAAATCAAATAGACCTTGAGATATCCTTGAGGTTAGATACAATAAAACAGAAATCTTAAGAGCACATCTAGATCGGGTAAAGATGCCAGAAATAATTTCTGGAATCCAAATACATACCTGTTGGTTAAATAATTAAACCTACAATTCTATAACTTTATATCCCTAATATTAAAATTATAAAATATTACATTATAATGTTACATTAAAATACATTAAAGAATAGTAGTTTAATGTCCTAAGTATATTGGATTCCCAGTGGAACCCATCAATCCACCTGTGTAGGATGTAACAGTTTTACCCTGTATCTAAAATAACTTTATTTCAAAATGTAGAGAAAGTAAGTGTTGAATGTATAAATGTTTCTTTTCCAAACTATGAAAGAAAATTCTCAAATGATTTAAAATTAAAGAATGTATCTTACATGGGAAAATAAAAAGAAGAAAACATGAGAAAACCCTCTAAATTATATTGCAATAATAGTTGAATAATAAATAGTAAAATAAAAGTTGAAGGCCTAGGAAGAGAAAGGCAGGATCCCAAAGAGATGATCACAAACCACTGAACTTTCCTGTCTCAACAGAACCATAAATGAGCAGACTTAGCCTTCTTAACCCATAACTTGTCAAAAGGAAAATAAACTTACATCTTTCAGCTGAACTTCCATTTCATGAGTATTACTCACAGATGAGCTGAAGCAACTTGTAGCTGAAGCCTGTAAATAAACCAGGATCCGTCAATACTGTAGTTTTAACAGATACTTTCTCACTGTACTTCATTCCATCACATCACAGAAGCACCAAGCAGAAGCTGGTGAACCATTACAAGGACCACAGACCACAGTCAGAATTAAGAGCTCCTAGAAGCTTCCTAAAAGATATGAGATGTCAGATCTTCTATACTCTAAACCACAAGGGTTGCCTTCTGTGTACATGAATAGGCCACTGATTTACACCAAAAAGAGGCAAAACAAAATCATGAGTTATCTAAATGAAATCTGAAAAACAGTAGATTGTCATACAAAGTCTGAAGGAAGAAAGGTAATATATTTGTACCTGTGGAAACTGATGCATACTGGCTTTGCTTTGAAATTCAGCAAGTCTTGCAGTTGTTGTAGACAAGTGGTTTTTCAATGCATCTGTTTCTTCAGATAAAGATTTCAGCAGCTGCTCCCTCCTTTCGCATTCCTTTGTTTTCTCTTCCAGTTGCTCAAGCAACGCAGCCGAACTGTATCTCACCTTCAGCTGGTCTCTGAGCCTCTGTATCTCTCGGTCTTTCTCTGTGAGGAGAGAGGCATTCTTCTCCCTCTCAGCTTCAAGGTGTCGAATTTTCTAGACATAAATTAAAAAGAACCTTAGAACAAAGCCAAGTTAAACATCAAACTACAAGCATTTATGAAATGTTTAGTATCTAAGGAGTCATCATGGCACTGGATTTCATAGTGACGGGTTTATCTTTGAGAAGGGTAAACCAATGAATTAATGCAATATAAGCGTTGTAGTTAAGATATAAAATAAATGTGACATAAGCACAGAGAAAAGGGAAACCAAATCTGACTAGGATAGTGAGAGAAAGGTTTAAAAAGAATCAATTCTCACATGAGTGTCTAATAATCAACCCTCCACCACAACAGGTCTAATAAAGTCAAAGAGATACATGCACAAGAGATACATGTTTCTTAAGGAACTTGACTCAACAGAACTTAAAAACCATAGAATGTTTCAGCTGGATGAAGATGCATTTACTATCCTGCTCACAGCTGAAGGATGATTTGGTCAAGAAGGCAATCTTTAAAGGTATGTTCAACATTTACAAAGATGGGCAAGACAAAAAAGGCACAATGATTAAACTGCTACTAATAAAAGATAAAGAGCCAAAAGGCATGTGACAGAGGCAATGATCAGACATTACAAGTTAACAGTAAAAACAACATAAAGCTAAAAATTTCCATACAGAATGGAAAAACTTGTTCTGGTATGAAATAAAAGTTAGGTGAATGGCTACTCCAGTAGAATGACTCAAGTGGATTTTTGTTAGGTACAGCTTAAGATAGATTATTAGACCGATAGTTTCTTAAAAGGCCACTTTTTTTTAAAGCAAAACTTTAATAGAGTATCCAGACAAGTGGAAGAAATAGTTCCATTTCAACCTGGGATTGCTCAAACACTTCTGAGGGCACTTCATTCTATTCTTAGTGTCTACATCGAGAGGGATATGGACAAATACCAAAGTAGTCAAGAGAATGAACAGGAAGATTTCTAGAATCCAGAAAACCTGGCGAATATGGGGTTGGTCTGCATGCATAAAAGCAAGAGGAAGCACTATTTCCTCAAAAAACCTGAACAATTATTAATGTGGATAAGAAATAAACTTGTTCTGTGTAACTCTAATTGGTGCAGTTAAAGCAAACGAGTTGAAGTTATAGCAGTTTAATTTCAACTGATTTTAAGAAATAAAATTTGACAACCAATGATCATCAGAAGTGGAATAAACTGGAACGCAATCTCTCATAAAAACTGTAAGATTCTTTCCCCAGACTGAAAAACCACTATTCTGGCTAAGAATTGGTGATGGTTCATTTCTCAATGGTTGCATAACTATTTATTTTAATTGTTGTTATGTTAAGTCAGAACCAACACACAGCTGACCCTCTAGCAGGTTTTCAGTTCTCATCGGAGGAGACTAGCCATCTTTCTCTCTCGGAGCAGCTGGTAGAGTTGAACTATGTGCCACTGGGTTGGCAGCATGATTCCTTATCACTAAGCTACCAGAGGGTCCTTAGTTTAGTGCTATTGAAAAAAAAATCATTCCATTCTACGATGTGTCTGTAACATCTAATTTTGTCAAATGATATTGTGGCTAAGGTTTTCAGTTGCTAATTAAAAGCTTGGTGGTGGTTCAAATCCAACATCCGCTCCACTGGAGAAAGATGCAGTAGTTTTTCTCCTGTTAGCATTTATGGCCTCAGAACCCCAAAGGTGAACTCTACTGATAAATGATGTGGATGACATGGTGCGGATTTCCTTCTGCTGTATACAGGGCCCTGGGAGTTGGAATCAGCTCAAATACACTTCACAATAGTTCTGACAAGTCTCTCATTTCTTTACTGAACATGTCATGACAAACTGAATCAGGGAGGCTGGAAATATAGTTTAACAGAATGTAAAATACTAATATATCTAAGAATTTAACCTAAGAAAGTCTGTAAATAAAGATTACTTGGAAAGCAGCCAATATACATGATTAAAATGGGCTCTGAGCCATTCACAAAGAAATCTGAACATTATTTGCTAAAGTGAACAAGTTTGATTGTTTATATTTAGAGAATAAAAAACCCAAGCTATGGAATTATTGAGAAAATACTCTTTCATCTCCTACAGTTAAAAAAAAAAAAAAGAAAGGAAGATATAAGAATGAGTGTCCTCAAAGTACTGATGTATGATAAAATAAAATAGTGTTCCAAAACAGTATAGAAATGAAACATTTCTAACTGATGCTGTCAATGAAAACACTGAAAAATCGATGTTTTTCAACCTTAAGTATAGCCTCACAAAGATGATTAAAATTATCCATGGAATTGGCTATCAAAAAGTTATTAGGAAAAGGCAGATTATACTAGCATTGTGCTGAAAAGGAGGCTTGGTGGCACAAGCTGTTAAGCACTGGGCTGCTTAAAGGCATAAAGTTCAGTTAAAGAGGAGAAAGTTGGTTCTCTGTGTCTATGTCCCATTCATTTCCTATCTTAACCCCTTGGAGGCTCCAAGAGAGAAAGACCTGACAATCTGCTTCTGTAAAAACTGTTGTTCTTGTTGTTGTTAGGTGCCATCGTGTCAACCACAACTCACAGCTCCCTAGTAACAAGGAATCTGAACCCTGCCCTGTCGTGCTCATCCTCATCTCTGCTGTACTTGAGCCAATGGTTATAGTTCTTTTGTCAAACCACCTCATTAAGGGTCTTCTTCTCTTGCGCTGACCCTCCACCTTTCTAAGCATGTCATTTTCCAAAGGGAAAAATCCTACTGTCAGAGTTGATAGTTACAAGCAACTTGATGTCACCTAACAACAATGATGCATTGAAAATGTAAACTAGTCATCAAGTATCTGATGATCTCAAAACACATACTTACGTTTTAAAAGTGAGAGAAATTAATGACTAAAAAGTAAGAAAAGCTCCAAAATCAATTTAGGAATCAAGATTCTAAAATCAAGGTCAAAACCCATTGCCATCAAGTTAATTTCAACTTATGCTGATCCTCTGTTAGGTTTCTGAAGCTAACAATCTTTTATAGGAGAAGACTGCCTCCTCTTTCTCCCATACAGCAGCTGACGGATTTAAACTATTGATCTTTTGGTTAGCAGTCCCACCATACCACCAGCAAGGCTTCTTAAAGTGAATGTCAGGTTTCCAAAACTATAAACTGGATGAGATAAAGATATTAGCAAGAAAAAGTTATCAGCATCAGTAAATTGAAATAGTGTTCTACAAGATTTCTACTGAAAGGTTATAAAATCATCTACCTCTATAAGTTTGTGTCTGTCTTTATCCACCAGCTTTCCTTTTCCATTTGTGATTTCTTCCACTGATGTTTTCAAAGCTGCAATTTCCTCCTTAAATTTCTCAAAGGCAGTTTCTGGTTTGGAGTTACTAGCTTTTGGTTTCCATTTGCTTTTAAAGAAATCTTTAGGAATTCTGGAAGACATCTCTGAAATTATCTGTAAAAATAAAAACACAATTACAATTTACAAACTGGAGCTATAAGTTGAAGTTGAGGTTTAAAATTGATCTGGTTACTTATTTGCTCTTAAAAAAAAGGGTCAATAAACAAGAAAAAAAAATAAGTAAAACAGAAGTTGTGTATCCAAATCAGGGGGATTGATGGAGAAGGATCAGGGAAGATTTCTGGGTTTCCAACAGTGTTATTTTTTTCTATCTCAGTGGTAGGATACACTGAGAGCATTCACCTTTAAAAAAAATATATCAACCTTGGTTCATCCCCAGGTTTCAGCCCAAAAAAAGAAGAAAAAAGTATCAACCTGTACTCTGTGTTGTAAATTGTTCTGTAAGTGTGCCATACTTCAACAAAAAACAAAGTCTTTAAGAAAAATGGAGGGGCAACAGATGAAGGCATTAAAAAAATACACAATCAAAGATACACACAGGAATAAATGGGTATAAATTAAATAAGGCACAGAAATGTAACTCTCAACATATTGGTATGTCTTCTGCTTTTTAAACTATTCACCGTTCAGACTTATTTTACTGTGATTTGAGAGTATAGTGGGCAGGAAGGTTAAGATAATCCAATATCAGACAATTATAAGAAAAAGAGATACAATATTCAAGGAATTCAGGAATGATAGAAACTACAATGAAGAAGCCAATTTAAAGAGAAGATGTTTTTGTTATTAGGTGCCGTGAAGCCAGCTCCAACTCATCAGAAGTCCTACGCACAACAGAACACCACACTGTCTCATACTACAACAACCTCACAAACACCGTTATGTTGAAAAATTGTTGCAGCTACCGTGTCAATACATCCCAACCAAGGTCTTCCTTATTCTTGTCAATCCTCTAATTGACCAAGTATGTCCTTCTCCAAGGACTGGCCCTCCTGATGACATGTTCAAATGACATTTCAGCAATAACACTTCTAGGGGCCTTCTGGCTATACTTCCAAGATGGATTTGTTTGATTTTCTGACAGTTCATGGTATATTCAATATACTTTACCAAGACTGTAATTCAAAAGTACCAGTTCTTACTTGGTCTTATTCACTGTCCAGCTTTCTCATGTATATAAGGCAACTGAACATACCATGTGCAACTTAGTCTAACTTCAAAGTGTTGTCTTTGCTTCTATTAATACTTTAGAGAAGTCTTTTGTAGCAAGTGTGTCCAACATAAAGGTGTTAGATGACAGTTTGGAAGAAATAGGTCATATAAAATGCAGCTAGTAAATTTATCTGATGAAACAGACTGTGATTATAGTGGGAAAAAGCTCCTGATGAGGAAGTAGGAACCCATTCATGTATTCAAAAACTACTATAGAGTTGACTATATACTAGGTACCATTATGAGTGTTAGGGAGCTCTGGCGGTGCAAGGACAAGAAGCTGTGCTACGATCTCAAAAGCATGTAGATCAAGTCCACCAGCTGCTCCGTAGCAGAAGGATGGGCAATCTCCCCTGAGCAATTAACTGCCTCTGATCCCCACCGGAGGGTCAGTTCCGACTTGATGGTACACAACAACAACATATGAGTGCTGTATATAAAGCCATTAAAAAAAAAAAAAAACCAAAACACAAAACATAACATTTCCTGATATGACATTTTCAATCCAGTTTAAAAAAAAAAAGTTATTACAATTCCACAGTCATTAAGTTATTAATTCTGACTTAGTGATCCCACCGTTGAGTTTATGAGACTGTAAATCTTTACAGGAGGCTGGCTTATCTCTCTTTCTCCAGAAAGAGCAGCTGGTGGATTTGAATCTTTGGCCTTTCAGTCAGTATTGTAACACATAAAGCACTGTTTCTCAGGTAAAGAGGCAGGTGGAAACAAACAAGGATTCTCAAATTGTTACAAATGCTATACATGAAAGGAACAGAGTGCAGTGATAAAATATTAAGAGCAAAAACTGGGGAGATCTATTTAACAGGCAAGGTTTGGATCTGTTGATCATGGAGTCACTGTGTGTCATAGTCAACTTGATGGCAGAAAACAAGAAGCAGCTGAGTGAGGGGGAGGGAAACCTTGTCTGAGGAAGTGATTTTAAGGCCCCCTGTATGAAATCAGAAAGCCTGAAAATACTAGAAATGGGCAGAGTGAGTTGAACAAACCATGGGGCAAAACGTTAGTGCTGGATTTCTGCTGATTCTAAGATAGCTGGTAAATCAATTCAAGCAAGTGAAAGGTCAGTGTCTCAGGCAGGTAGCTGGGGTGGCGGAATCTGCAGAGAGCTCTGCTGCTACCTGGAAAGGCCTCGCCTCCCTGACAGTTCAAATCCATCAGTTGCCCAGAGTGAGGGAAAGACAGACTATCTCCTCCCATGATACCTACAGCCTCCAAGTTCCCTATGGACAGCAGTGACTTTGGCTCTGTTTCTGAGTGACCTGCCAACACAGAAAGTTCTTTAAGTGACTTTTAAATATGACAGTACTGACTTGGCATTCTGGGTTGAGACCATACTTTTTTTTTTTAATTATGTAAGGTTTTTCTTTTATTTAAAAAATCATTCACAAAATACCATATCCATAGATTTCCTTTCTGTCATATAGCTGAATGTGTGAAGTATTTGGAATCCCATTCTTATATTTGAAAGTCAACTGGATTGCCCAGAAGTTTAGATGATTTTGTTTTGTTCTTCATTGTTTCCACATTGAAGGTTTAAGTAGGTCATCTGAAAGCATCAGGTTTGATTACAACCACATAATGCATGTCTTTCTTAAATGAAGTATTGGTGTTACACAAATGGTTCTTAGAAGCAGAGAAGACAGGTGGGAAGAAAGGAGGGAAGTAGAGTTCTGTAATTGCTGAGACCTTGTAACACAGACATAGCAGAAGCCAAGGTTAAAAGGTTAGCGGTAAAATAAATAAATAGAATAAATTTTTTTTAAAAAAAAAAAGGTTAGCGGTGCGTGACAGCACAGGCCAGGCTGCCTGCCCTCAGCACTCTGCCCCGCCCGGCCCAGCCAGGGTCCTTTCCTAGGACTCGTGAGCTGCTGGCTGACCCGGCAGTGCTTCTCCTTAATGGGACAGGCTAGGGCCAGAGGGTTACAGATCGTGTGTGCGATCCACACACACAGGTAGTCAAGCTTCAAAGTGTGGCTGCCAGACCCCGTCCCTACAGGTAAGTGCTGGACACTGGACAAGGAACGAGAAACTGCCCCAGGGATGAAGTAGCCAGACCAGTCACGAGAGCCACCTGGAAGGTACCAGAAGGTTTTGATAGCTCTGCATAGTAAAAATGGCAATTCATCAAGTGAAATAAAGTGCCAATTCTAGCCTCATTTTCACTCTAAATGGAAGGGAAGTGAGGGCACATTTCTCTTGGTTACTTACGGGAAAACACGAGGGAGACACAACACACAGACAATGCAGACTTCTGAAAAGCAGCGTCAGCACTCAGAAGCCAGCCCTGCACAGCTCTTCCACCAGCCCCTCTCCCCGGCCAAACTCCCATCCCCAAGGTGGCAGAATTTCCAGCCAAAACAAGGCAGCAGTTAGACCCCAGGCCCTCGGAAGCAGCCCTCAGACACCCGGTGCCTGGACTGAGGTTGGGAAAGGGCTGTGACAGAAACACGAGCACGGTCCACCGTCCACCGTCCACCGTCTTCTCACGAACTCCCCCTGCCTCGCAAAATACCTTCCTCCTCTGAGGTTTCACCTTTTGAAATGGGAGCCTATTTTACATTAATTTGCAAGGGGCAGAGGGGCCAGAAGCACCTAGAAATGGGGACAGAGGCAGCCTCTGCGTGGCCTCGACAGACAACTTTTCCTTGCTCCGAAAGCCATGTGTCTCACACTCTGAATGCTGATCTGAGTAAAACCAAGATGCTATTCCATCGGCCTGTGACTCCTTCCCTCGGAAGCCACAGCAGCACAGAACTCAACATGCGGGTGGGAAGAGCAGCTGAGAAGAGATGACTAGGTGTGGCCAGTGTGGCCAAAGCCAAAAAGAGGAAGCTAAGGAGAGAGATGAATGAAGCAGCACCTTGGCCCAAAGAGTGCCCTGCCCAGAGCAGCTGCCTTTGCTCCTCACAGAAAACCATGAGTGAGAAGGAGGAAGGAGGGAGCAAGAAGGAAAAGGACAGCAGGAGAGATCGGGAAGAGGGGGCAGAGAAAAGAAAAAAGCACGAAACAGGCCCTCGATCGATACAGCAAAGCCAAGAATGGACTAAAAACCACTTGTTAACAGCTGACATGCATTCACAAGCCCTGTGTTTCCGCTGTAAGAAAAGAGGACAAATGTCGGGCGCAGGAATGCTGACTGCAGGGCTGCCGGCCAGGGCTGTCCAGGCCACGGTCTTCGCCAACTCTCCCCACACCCATCCCTCCCGACCACAGGCTCATTCTTGCTCTTGTGAACAACTTCCTCTCTGGGCCAAGCTCCCCCGAAGATAGCAGAGTTGGGGTTGGCTACTTGATTAAGGGGCGTTGCGACTGTTCGAGGTTTGAGTTGAAGTCGTGGTCTCTGTGCTCTTTCCTCTTCTGTGGGTTCTCTGAAGTCCACATTGGAGCCAAGCAGGGGAGGGCCATCTCAGAAACGACTCCCCATTGGAGGGCCTGTTTGCCGGTCACCAAGGCGACTGCCTCCTCTGCCTCCTAAGAAGTCATCCCTGAAGCCTCTGTCATCTGGTCCACCTTTTCTGAAGCCAAAGCCACCTTTATCTTGCATTCTGCCTTCTGCAATGTCCACACGAAGTGACCAATCACCCAACAGTGCACCGTCATAAGTCAACGCTTCCTTCAGAGAATCCACCTCGTCAAACTCTACATAGCAGAATCCTTTAAATTTGTTTGTGTCTGTCTCTGACTAGCCGTACACTCCTTATGCTGAAATCCTTAAAGATAGCATCTATGTCACCCTGAACCGTATTAAAAGGTAGATTTCCTACATATGCTGTGTAGGGGGGTTCTGTGGGCAGCTCCTTCTGGCTACAGGAACCATGACCACCAGCGCTGCCTCGGGACCCTCTGCCGCCGCCGAAGCTGCTGTAGGCCCAATTGTCGTAGGTATCGAAGTCTGCCCTTTGCCGTCTCCGCTCCGAGAGGAACCAGCGAGACCATACTTTTTAAGCAAGTCATCAAAGTTATATAAAAAAAGGTGGAAACAAAGAGATCAGTAGGCCTGGAAGGAAGCCCCAGCCATTTGCTTCCTGACCTTGGACCCCAAACACCAACGCAACAGTGACTGTTGTTTTCTAGCTTCTGGCTTCCTACTCCTAGCTCTCCAGTCTCTCACAAGGAGCCCCATCACCTCCTAGGCCTGGAGACTATTCTCACACTGTTCAAAGCTCTCCTGGCCTGGGCACCTTCTCCAAGAACCTTTCCCTGCAGCCTCGAAATAACTGCTATTACCTGTACACCACCATCCGGTGCTCGACCTTTTTATTGATCGATAAGTCCCTGGAATTTTTTTCGGTCACCTACAAGGCCTGACAAAGCAGCCAGGAAATTAAAAGGCGCATTGCCATGGGAAAGTCTGCTGTTAGGGACCTCTCCAAGGTGCTGAAGAGCAGTGGTGTCTCTCTGGAGACTAAGGTGCGTCTGATACAGGCCATGGTCTTCCCAATCACTTGTTATGCATCAGAGAGTTGGACAATGACCAAGGAGGATAGAAGGAGAATTGATGCCTTTGAGCTGTGGTGCTGGAGAAGAGAATTGAGAGTACCATGGACTGCTAGGAAAACAAACAGATTCGTCCTGGAAAGGGTTAAACCGGGTGGCTCCTCGGAGGCAAGGATTCTGAGGCTCCGTCTAACATACTTTGGACATGTTGTGAGGAGAGACCGGTCCTTGGAGAGGGACATCATGCTTGGGAGGGTGGAGGGACAGCGCAGGAGAGGAAGGCCCTCTATGAGGTGGATTGATTCAGTGACTGGGATAATTGGGATGGGAGTGTCAGAGACAGTGCGATTGGCACAGGACAGAGCGGAGTTTAGGGCTGTTGTACATAGGGTCGCTATGAGTCGCAAGCGACTCGACGGCACGTAACAAAACAACAACAACAAGGCCTGACAGCAGGTGCTCTGAAAGCATCTGTTGTCGATTGGCTGAACTCACACCAAGCTGGACAGGAGACGATCAAGCCAGTTATTTCAACCCATCAACCTGCACAAGACATCGATTACAGGCCTCCCCCAAACCCCACCCAGTGCCGCCACAGCGACCCTGTAACAGCGGGGACAGATCTTACACAATGCACACATCAGATCTCCCACCGAGAAAAGCTGGAAAAGGGGCGATCAAGTTAACTTCGCTTCTCCGCCTCTGCTTTCTCAACTATCAAAGGACGATGTTTACAGGGTAAGGAAGGAAGCGCTCGCGAATTAACGAGATGCCGCACAAATCGCTCGGCCGCCTGTAACGGGCCATCACCCACCTAAAGTTGAACAGACGAGGAGAAATGAAGGTCGTGAGGCGCCCACCGGGTGTCGGGCACGAAGCAGGCGCTCGGGAGAAGAAGGCAGGTATCAGCGAGCTCAGGGTTCTAGCCGAAGCGGAAGCGACGTTCCCTCCAACTGCAGCTCCTCGCAGTCCCGCCGACTCCAAGACTGAGGTCTTGAAGCCAGCCCACAGCCAAGGTGGAGGGCCCGCGTCTCCCCCGCGTCGCTCTCAGTGCCAAGGCCTCTTCCGGGAGTTTGAATCCCGCGGCTGCGGGGCGGGGCACGTCACTGCCGGCGGGGGCGCGCCCGGCAGGAGGGGCGAGGGGAAGCGCGGCGCAGGCGTGCATCCTCTATTGGCTGAGACCTCAGGGAGCGGAGCCTGAAACCTGAGTCTAGGCGGAGATTGGACGGAGACGGGATCCAGCCCACGGGCGGGAACGCCCCCTTCCGAGTCAGTCACTGAGTTCTTTCTGAGGGTGGGTTCAGATGCTGTTTTCTTTGTTAACTTAAGTGTTAATTCTCTTTTAGGGTGGAGCAAATGTGATAAAATAGGTGATGTTTAACTGGATCTAATTCTTCCTGCTTTTTGGGTTTTTTTCCTCTTCCTATCATTTTGAGCATAAGTCACACATCTGAGTACCAGTTTCTTCACAAACAAAATGAAGCAGTAAAAGGAACCCTGGTATGCATCTATTTGACAGACCTGGAGCAGTTACTTTTTGGGTTTCCATCACAGATGCAATAATCAAGTGCCTCGTGCTGTCTGCCTGCTGGTGCCAGCCAAGATTGAATAGAGGAATATAGAATTTATCACACATGTAAGTCATTAATTCTACAAGAGGATGAGAAATATTTCAAAAAAACAAACAACAAAGAAGAAGCCCTGGTGGCAAAATATTAAGATGCTAGGCTGCTAACTGAAAGGCTTGCTCCAAGGAAGAAAAGACCTAGCAATCAGCTCAGTAAAGAATTATAAATTGCTTTCTGGTGGATTCCAAGTCAGAGTCACCCCTTATAGGACAGAGCAGAACTACCCGATAGGGTTTCCAAGGCTATAAATCTTCAGGCAAGTCATCATTTTTTTTCTTTGATGAGGCTATAAATCTTCAGGCAAGTCATCATTTTTTTTCTTTGATGAGGCTAGTGATGGATTCAAACCCAGGACCTTTTGATTTATACGTCAACGTTTAACCTGCTGTGCCACCAAGGACTCCTCAATAAAGATGAACCCACTGCCCCGGAGTCAATTCCAACTCATAGATCCTCTATGCCTCCATGAGTTGCCAAGGTTTTCCCATAGTCTTTGGGAAGGGGACACTATCTTTAAGAAGCTGTGCTACAATCTCAAAGGCACACAGTTCGAATCTACCAGCTGCTCCGGGGGAGGCAAAAAAAAAAAAAATCTCCCAAGTGATTTACTGCTTCTGAAAACCTGCTGGAGGGTCAGCTATGAATCTGTTCCCACGCAACGACAAGCAATAACAAACTGTAAAAGAATAAATTTGTGTTAAAGCTATCGACTTGTAGCATGTCTGTTAATTAGCAGCACTGGATAACTATGACAGACAATCGAGATAACAAATTCTTACGCTACTGAATACAATGGACAAGAAGCCAAGTTAGCGGCTGTTGTGTCAGTTTGGTATATAGCAATCCTGACTTAATCCTGACTCTAATGTGTACGGCTTCCCCACCGGGGCTGCGGACATTGTGCTCCAGAGACTTTTTGGTGGCTGATATTTAGGAGTAGATAACTAGCCATTCTTCCTAGCCCATCCTGTTAGAATATATGGATAATATTGTAGCAGCACAACAAGCCTCCCCCGACAAGGGTAATGTCTGCTCATTAGGTATATTGCCTGGGAATCAAGCGAGGGTTTCCCATGTGGAAGGCAAGAAGCCTGCCACTTAGGACCAGTGTCTTAAGAAACCACGTTGTTCACATGATCTTTCTCTCGTTTTCTGCTGGCAGCATGCTGTAAGGTTTGAGTTCACCTCTGTCTTTCCAGGGGTCCTTTATATCCCTTCCTCCTTCCTTTTTAAATTTAACTCCTTTGTGTGGCCTACCCTTCATTAGAACCAACTTGTAGCTGACCCTCCTGCAAGTTCTCAAAGGCTGGAAATCACATGGAGAAGCTTGTCCATCTTTTCCCACATAGCAGCTAGTGGATTCAAACCTCCTGTTTTGGGGTTAGCAGTACAACTCCTTGTCCACTAGGTCACCAGAGATCCCTCAAGAAAATGATGCAGAGAATTTAGAATAATCTTCAAAGAAAACAAAACATTGCATTGAGTTATTTCTCACTAAACAAATTATCATTAAAAGCAAACTGTCTTAGAGCATTTCTTATAAGCTAGATAATTTTGTTACATGCTGGGGTGCAAAGGAAGAGAATCTTGGTTTCTACTTCCAGTGAGCCCATATTTCTAGTAAAGAAATGAACAATTTTGAAATTAATAATAAATTTTTTTAATTGAACAATTTAGCTTTTTTCATGTCTGTTGTGTTAAGATGTCATATAGAGTTGATGTGGATGGAAGAAATTGGGGTGAAAATTCATCAGGATTCATAGCTCAGGGAGGCATGAGGGATAAAATTAGTTTCTACAGAAATTTACAGATTGTTAGAGGGGACGGAAATGACTCTATGCCCCTTTCTAGTGAGAATAAGAAGTGGGAGGGTCTTTGTGAAGAGAGGTGGAACTGACTGGCAGGTGGGAACCTGGTGCTCAGGTTGCTGGACGAGAACTCTAACTACACACCTGCTCTCCACACACTGCTGTTCTGGAGAAAGCTCTCCTGTGAGTGGGATCCCAGAGGAAGGGAAGCAGACAGGAGGGTCATCAGCCAGGTTGTTGTTGTTGTTATTGTTGTTTAATGCCGACGAGTGGTAGATGACTTATAGCGACCCTATGAACGAACAACCTGAGCACTGCTCGTACACAGAGTTTCCGGAGGCAAGCTATTTCGGAAGTGGATGCCACTCCAGCTTCCAGGCTTGATTTAGTGGGGAAGCTCCAGCCAACACTGTCCACCACAGGTGCCCATTACCACGACTGGCACATCACTGTCACAGTCTTCAGCATCACAGCAACCCTGAGTTACCTCTGTACAGCAACGCACAGACCAGTGCTATACCACCTAGAAGAATGTTTGACAGGAAGACAATTTGAACCTGGC
>NW_006399757.1:37235437-37237001 GCF_000299155.1 Elephantulus edwardii | reverse complement strand
AAAAAGACGTTTTGGGTCATAATATCGCCTAAATTCATCATTCCAATCTCATGTTTCATGATTTATTTTACCACTTATACCTTTCATAACATCTTCCCTCTGGTCACTTTCAAACCTTTTGAAAAACATATC
Organism: Elephantulus edwardii; assembly: GCF_000299155.1. NCBI lineage: Eukaryota > Metazoa > Chordata > Mammalia > Macroscelidea > Macroscelididae > Elephantulus > Elephantulus edwardii. The sequence continues at coordinate 37,236,869 of NW_006399757.1, read as the reverse complement.
CCAAAAACCATCAGGGTGTTTTGCATTAAATTCATCATATTTTCCAATATATGGAAGAGATTTATCTGTAGACTCTAGAATTCTGTAAGGGCCTTTCCCAATAGGGGGCTGCCACAAACAACCATTACCTAACAGATAAACAATTCTTCCACCTGGTGTTCTCATGGTGGGGGGCAAGGGTTTGGGTTTTTCCTTTGAAGGAGTTCTTATAAGCCCTAGAAATCTAGGATTCTCTGGAGTGGTCATCTCTAGGATTTCCACCATTAATTCTTTTTGTTATAATGCATCTATGAATTCCCTTAAAATCATAATGTTCTTGAGAAGTTTTAATAATGCTAAAAGAACTGGAGGTAATGTTTGCATATCAAAGTCGTTACCTCCATTTAGTTCTTTCTCCATTTAGTTCTTTCTGGGAATATCTAACAAACTTTTAGTAGGAACACTTTGTGTAAAGAACACAGCCTTTTTTCCCTGTCCCGCATAGAAAACACAAAAAGACAATAGAAGAGAAATTACAGAAAGGCCAAGAACAATCATGGAGAAAGCACACGTTCCTAGAGGCTGACTTCCTTGAAGTTTTCGCCTCAATCGGGTGATTTTGTCACGCAGACTCCCTTGGAGTTGGTGTGGCATTTCTCCCTTTTTTATTTTTTTAATTGAAGATCAAAGATATCTGGGCGTGAAGAAGAGACAGCTTTAAAGATTAAACTGAAAAGAACTGGAAAAATAAAGACAACAATTAATATAATCCCTCTTACTACAGCTATCATAATGACTGTGTGTAACTAATTAAAAGGATCCATACGCTGAAGTCTATTTTGTAAAGATTTAGCCAATTGTTCTATATCAGGGATATCTAAATGAGCTTGACTGATAGCACTTATCTTGCAAATTCTTTAAATTATGGGTTATGTCATTATCTCTTCAAATTCCCAATAAATGATTTTTTGTGATATTCCTATTCATACTTTCATTATACTTTAATGGAGTTACACAAATAAATTTAAATTCAGCATGGCACCTGGTGGATAATTGAATTTTTAAATTACTTACTTCCTGTCCAATTGCTAAAACCACATCTTCAAGAACATTTAATTTTGATTCTAATTTCTTATCAATCATTTGTTGTTCAATTAAAGCTAAAGAAACATTCTTACTTAAATCATTTACATAATTAGCAGTATTTTCTTCAGAAACTAATGCAACAGTAGATACAGTGGAAGAAGTTAAAATAGCTATTAAAGCACTTATTCCTAATATTAGAGCAGCAACAAAACATTTGTTGTTGTTGTTATGTGCCGTCGAGTCGCCTGCGACTCATAGCGACCCTATGTACAACAGCCCTAAACTCCGCTCTGTCCTGTGCCAATCGCACTGTCTCTGACACTCCCATCCCAATTATCCCAGTCACTGAATCAATCCACCTCATAGA
>NW_006399757.1:37228500-37231051 GCF_000299155.1 Elephantulus edwardii | reverse complement strand
CAAGGAGTGAAGATTCTCTCATGACCCTGTTTTTAATTTTCCCGAAAGTTTCACTTACCCTGCGCGAATTCCCTTTCAGTTCCTGGTGTCTGCTTGAAAAACAGAAAGAAAGAGAAACCACCACCTTATCCAAAGAAAAACCACCACCTTGTCCCAAGTTCGGGTGCCAGAATGTTGCAGACTGAGGGTCCCAAAGAATAGAATAATTTTATAATTATTAATAAAGAGACAAACAGCTAGGAATGAGATAGAGCAGAGAGCTTAAAACAGGGGGTCAACAGTTCTCGACTGAAGACCTCGAGCCATGCTTCTCTGAGTATTTATATAGAATCACAAGGAAGTACAAAACAAAGGGTAATGGTGAAATCTTTTACAGATAAGGGCAAGTTCCTCTTTATGTTAATCTCAAGAGGGAGGGATTCATTAGATAAAAACTAAGAACAATGTTGACTCCTAAGGAATGTCCCAGTGTCACAAGGTGACCTTCAGCTTGTATTAATCCTCCCTCATTTCCCAATACAGCATTTGGTCTACTATTATTAAATTTTATATTCGGCTTCCCTCAGCGGTCCTTATCATGATATTTTTTAATGTAATCTGGCAATGGCATGTTTTCACTTGGCTCTACAAAACTTTCATTATAATTGTGATATTTAAGAGTTATCATTGTGAGCTCCTTCACAAGTCTTTTATTAGACTTGGGTTTATTAGATGGATTTGGAGTATCAGTAAGAAAAGTCTTGTAATTAGTAGGTAGACAGCTTTAAGGCACTCTTCCTGTGAGCACAAAGGAGAAGTATCTACCATTTCTTCATAATCAATATTGGTAGAAATTACATGTTGAATTTCATAATCAGCTAAACTACCCATCAGTAAACTATCATTTGTCATTACCTTGATGTGAGCCTCATCTCCCCAGCCAATAGGATGTAACACCGGATGTTGAGGAACATAGGCCCAATATTGGTAACAATCTACAGCTTGTACTTGAAGTGTCAACACAGTCAAGATAGCTAGAAATAAATTCTCTATTGTTGGCGGTTTGCTTGCTAACTTGACTGAAGACTCGGTGGCACTTGTCAGCTTCTTAATCTGACCCTAGGTTGGAATCTCAGCCATTCTTGTGGTTTTTGCCTGTCGAGGAGAGAGCTGAAAATTCCTCATCTTGTATGTGAGCCCTTGCATCCGGTGACGGTGCTGACACGACTGTCTCATTCGACACTTCATTTCTTAAGGTGACAGGTTCGCTGTAAGGTCAGATACAGCGGTCAGGAACCCAAATTGGAGATTCAGTATTCTGTGGAAAAACACATGCTTACCCTCTCCCCAAGGTTAAAAGTACATCTGGTCCTTTCCATTCTCCTGTAATAAATCTTTCCATTTGACTTTAGGTAGAGGATCTGCATTTTGACTTCCCCAATGTCTGTCTACAGCAGTTTGACCTTTCGAGTCTGAATTAAAATAATTTAATACAAAAATTGAATGCATGAGCATATGATAAGGTGAATAATAAGAATTTGACTGCTTTAACCTCTGCAATTGATTCTTTAAATTTTGATGCGTTCTTTCAATGATTGCCTGTCCTTGGGGATTATAAGGAATCCCAGTTGTATGCTCTACTTTCCACTTTAAACAAAAGTTTTTAAATGACTTGGAAACATAAGCTGGAGCATTGTCAGTTTTAATTCTTTTTGGAATACTCAAATAACCAAAGCAATATATCAGATGCTGAATCACTTCTTTAACTGCTTCTCCAGTTCTAGAAGAAGCTGCAATAGCATGAGAAAAGGTGTCTACACATACATGTACGAAAGATAATTTTCTAAATTCTGGAATATGTGTAACATCCATTTGCCAAAGCACATTAGGTTTTAGTCCTCTAGGATTAACTCCTTGTTGAGGAGGGTGGTATAAATTTGGACAATGATTGCAGTTTTTTGTAATTTGCCTTGCTTGTTCTCTAGATAATTTATGCATATATCTTAAAGCATTAGCATTTTGATGATGTATTTCATGATCAGCAATTGCTTCTTCTAATAAATTTCCAATTACCAATTGTGTTGATATATCTGCTTTCTGATTTCCTTCCACCGAAGGACTTGGGAGAGCAGAATGACTCCTAATATGTTGTACACTGTACTTATGATCTTGATCATGAATTAATTTTTGTAAATCTTTTAATAGAAGAATAATAGTAGATTCTCCTGATATGACAGCAGTTTCAATATGAGGAAAAAGACCAACCACATACTTCGAATCAGTGTAAAAGTTAAAAGGTTCTTTGTAATGTTCAAAAGCTATAATCACAGCCGTGATCTCTGCCTTTTGTGCAGAAATTCCCAGATTAATTCTAACAATAGGTGTTTTCTCTATAGCATAAACAGCAGATTTGCTATTGGATGAGCCATCAGTAAATACTGTAATAGCCCCCTCCAAAGGCTCTGCTGCATATCTATTAGGGAAAATAATTTCTGTCTCTTTTACAAATTTTAAAATAGGGTTTTGTGGGAGGTGATATTTAACTTGACCTGAATAATTAGCCAATGCAATT
>NW_006399757.1:37226506-37228280 GCF_000299155.1 Elephantulus edwardii | reverse complement strand
ATTCTAGAATCCCATTTTGCCATAAGCATGCTGTTGGTGTAAATTTAGACTTTAATATTATTAAAGCCCACTCTTTGGTATAGTCTAATTGTATTACTTTAGCAGTCTCTATCTTATCCTCAATTATCTTTACTTTTTCTAATGCTTCTAATGCTAAACTTCTTTTAGATTTAGGAGAAGCATCTCCTTTTAATATATTGAACAAAGGATCAAGCTCTCCAGTGGTAATTTTTAAATATGGCCGGATCCAATTAATATTCCCTAATAATTTCTGAAAATCATTAAGAGTCTTTAAGTTATCTGTCTTTACCTGCATTTTTTGGGACATAATATATTCATCATGTATAACTTTTCCTAAATAGTTAACTGGTTTATTATGTTGAATTTTATCAGGAGCTATAACTAGCCCATAATTTATTAATCCTGTAATCATAGTTTTCATTATTTGCTCTGATTGATCTTTCGTTTTCTCAGCTATTAATATATCATCCATATAATGTATAATATAAGCTGCACCATACATCTCTCTAGTTTGTTGCAAAGCCCTAGCGACAAATTTTTGGCACAGGATGGGCGAATTTTTCATGCCCTGGGGGAGGACACCCCACCCATACCTTTGATAAGGCTGCTTAAAATTTGTAGAGGGTACACTAAAGGCAAACCTCTTAGAATCAGATGGATTTAATATTATAGTGAAAAAACAATCTTGAAGATCAATAGCAATAATATAATACCCTTGAGGTACAGCCACAGGGGAAGGGAGCCCAGGCTGCAGGGCTCCCATATCAAACATTGTATCATTAATAGCCTTCAAATCTTGTCATAACCTCTATTTCCCTGATTTCTTCTTGATCACAAAAATTGGTGTATTCCATGGACTAGTAGATTCCTTCAAATGCCCAAGACTCAGTTGTTCTTGTACTAATTGTTGCACTGCCTGTATCTTTTCTTCTGTTAGGGGCCACTGACTTACCCAAACAGGCTCATCCGTTTTCCAGGATATTTTGTCTGCAAACAATTCCTTGTTATCCGCAGTGTCAGTGGCCCCTAGGAAAAATACTGCTGATGTGTATTTTCCCCAGAGATAAGTCTGACGTCCATACCCTTCATTACATCTCTCCCCCAAAGGGAGAAGGGAAGAGCAGGAAGAATATAGGGCTGAAAAATTCCATCTTTGTCTTCACAAGGCCATCTTAATTTTTTAGAACTTTGTGCTACATTAGTGGCCATTCCTAATCCAACTAATGTAGATGAAGTATGATTTACAGGCCAATTTGAGGGTCAATCTCTTCCTGCTATGCAGGATCGATCAGCACTAGTATCCAATAGTCCATGGAAAATTTTGCTTTCTACTCTGATCTGTTTAAAAGGTCTCTCTATTCCTATCTCTTGAATCCATGCTACAGCTTCTGATGACTTGAAGCCTTGATTTCCTCTTTTACCCATTAAACATGGTGCTGGCAGTTTAACATAATTTAAGACAATTAATTGAGCTATTCTTTGATCTTTATGAATTTGTACTGTTTCTCTTAATGGTTGCACTATGACGTTTATTTCTTCAGTGAAATCTTGATCTATTATACCAGGGATAACCTCAAAATTTTTCTTAAAGTTAGAACTTCTTCTAATTAATAGACTAAAAGTACTTTCAGGTAAAATCCTTATTACTTTAGTATTAACTAATTGGTCCAGTGGTGAGAATCTTTGTCTTCTTGACATTGAGCCTCAATCCATATTGCAGGCTGCAGTCCTTGACACTCTGCAGCAGGTGCTT
>NW_006399757.1:37219705-37223566 GCF_000299155.1 Elephantulus edwardii | reverse complement strand
GGAACGGATGTCACGTGCTTCTGGTGTCTCCGATTACCTGGGAAGATGGGGAGGTCTGCGGGGGTCTGGCAGCTTTCGTGTGAGACGCCCAACTCCAGCCAGTCAGATCCCAGCCTCAATAAGGGGGTTTTGGTTTATAAAAAAGATGTTTTGGGTCATAATATCGCCTAAATTCATCATTCCAGTCTCATGTTTCATGATTTATTTTACCACTTATACCTTTCATAACATCTTCCCTCTGGTCACTTTCAAACCTTTTGAAAAACATATCCCCAAAACCATCAGGGTGTTTTGCATTAAATTCATCATATTTTACAATATATGGAAGAGGTTTATCTGTAGGCTCTGGAATTCTGTAAGGGCCTTTCCCAATAGGGGGCTGCCACAAACAACCATTACCTAACAGATAAACAATTCTTCCACCTGGTGTTCTCATGGTGGGGGGCAAGGGTTTGGGTTTTTCCTTTGAAGGAGTTCTTATAAGCCCTAGAAATCTAGGAGTCTCTGGAGTGGTCATCTCTAGGATTTCCACCATTAATTCTTTTTGTTATAATGCATCTATGAATTCCCTTAAAATCATATTGTTCTTGAGAAATTTTAATAATGGTAAAAGAACTGGAGGTAACGTTTGCATATCAAAGTCGTCACCTCCATTTAGTTCTTTCTGGGAACATCTAACAAATTTTTAGTAGGAACACTTTGTGTAAAGAACACAGCCTTTTTTCCCTGTCCCACATAGAAAACACAAAGGGACAATAGAAGAGAAATTACAGAAAGGCCAAGAACAATCATGGAGAAAGCACACGTTCCTAGAGGCTGACTTCCTTGATGTTTTCACCTCAATTGGGTGATTTTGTCACACAGACTCCCTTGGAGTTAGTGTGGCAGTAGTCAGCCAAGTAGGCTTGTTTAATTTTATAGTCATGATGTTGTGAGGAGCTCATAGCTTCCATCAAGTGGAAACCCCAGTGGCATTTAATAAATGCTCAGTTCATTTCAGGGAGCTCTGATGGCCTGGTGGGTAATTTGTTGCGCTCCTAACCCAAAGACACATGGTTCAAATCTACCAGCTGATTGTCTCAAAGTGATAATTGAGGTGGGTAGTTTACTTAAGAGGAAAACCTGGGGAAAGGATTCAAAACCTCTTTATTCATTTACAGAGAGAAATGTAACTGCCAAGTAGCCTGGATTTTTATCTCAGCAGGTCAGTTCATTTTATCTCAGCGGTCAGTTCATTTTATTTGCCTCAGTAGGTGAAACTTCCAGGAAAACCAAAATAGTTTCAAAAAGTAGCTGAAAGGGTTTAGGACTATAAAAGAGGCAGACTCAGGCTGTTATGGATGACTGTGCCAATGAGTCACCTCTAAAAGGTTATATCTTGGGGGGAAAAAATAAAAGGTTATATCTTTTAATGGGATGCTAACGAGTAAATGGACAGGCCCTCATCTGCGTTGTCCAATGGAACCTGCAATGCTGGAAATGTTCTCTCACTCTATCCAGTATGGTAGCATGAGGGGCATCCAGAAGGTTGGTTGGCCAGGTAGACATGTTCAATTTTATAATCGTTGTTGTTACACCTGGGAGTAAATAATTGTTTGCTCTTCACACATAGGTGTTTCTAGTTATGACATAGAGAGTTGGTAGTTTCCACTGGGCCTGCTTACAAAGTGGTAATAGTTCGATGTTGACAGTTCACTTAGGGTGATGACGGCACATAACAACAACTACAATACCCATGTGTGGCTACTGGATATTTGAAATGTGGCTACTGAAACCGAGAAATGGAATTTTAAATAGATCTCATTTTAATCTTTAAAGTGATAATGTGTTCCATAATTGTTGTTGTTGAGTAACGTCTAGTCAGAATCAACTCATAGCTGGTCCTCCAGTGGATTTTCAGAGGGAGTAAATTACATAGGAGAAGATTGCCCATCTTTCTCCTGCAGAGCAACTGGTGGATGGGTTGGCAGCACAACTTCTTACTGCAGCCCGAGTATGTAAATCTATTGTCAATTTCATGAAGTCAAGCATTTTTAGTGAAAAATATTAGTCAAACCGAGATACTGTAAAAAAACACAACAGAATTCGAAGACTTAGTATGAAAAAGAACTAAAACAGCTCCACATCTTCTATATTATTGCAGGTTAAAATGATAAAACATTTTAATATATTGGGTAAGATTCATTTACCCAGATTTTTCTTTTCCCCTTTAAGAAAAATGTGATGACTTGAATATTTAAAATGTCAAATGTGGCTTGTTTTACATTTCTATTGGACAGTGCAAATATGCATGTAATAAATGCACTTTAAATATAAGAAGAGGAATAAGTAAGCACTTACCTCCTTTCAATTACTTTCTCAAAAAGCCCTGACTCATAGCCACCCCATGCTCAACAGAACTGAACCCTGTTAGATCCTGTACCATCCTCTGCTCTGTTTAAAACCATTGTATTCTCTGTGTCAGTCTATCTCATTGACAGTCTTCAACGACCCTCTACTTTTCCAAGTACGTCTTTCATCAGAGGCTCCTTAGTACTTTAAAAAAGTCATGGCAAGAAGCCACCAGTTGTTCTGAGGGAGAAAGATGGATAATCTCCTCCCCCATATAGTCTCAGAAACCAAATGGAGGGTCAGTTAAAAGCTGATTCTGACTCAAGGGCAACGAATTTGAGGTGCTTTTTTGGATCATATCACACATTCCCTATTGTTCTTGGGCTAAAGCAGAAAATCTGCAATTTGTCCTCTGGGACCTCGCAGAGACGAGCCTTACCTCCCCAGCCTGGTCTTAAACCAAATGCACTTGATGGATGTTTGGGTTTCTTTTAATTGATATTTTATTGTAAGTTTATAAAGAGCTTGATTTCCATTCATTCATTGCTGCACATTTTCCTCCCTGCTCCCCCTTTCCCCGAGTTTGCATTTTTCTTTCGAAAAAAAGTTATTGTTATCCAGTCCTGACCACCACCACTACTTTACTATGTAGCTTTTATTCTCAACTCTTATCACACTAGATTGTTTCATTCCTCAATCAGGCAAACTCCTTACTCCCCCAGGGCCTTTGCACTGGAGGGTCCCTCTGTCTGTAATGCTGTCCTAGAAATGTTTTTATGCTTTCTGTGTCTGATCTCAGCACAGTCCTCACTGCCCCACACTTCCCTGTCCCTTAAAGTAAGGATTCGCACTGCTCACCCAAAAGTGGCATCTCACTGGCAGTTTGAATCTGACTGTGGCTCTGCAGGAGAAAGATGGGCAATGATTTACAGTCTCCGAATCTCAATGGAGGGTCAGCTATGAATCTGTTCCAACTTCACAGCACTGAGTTTGGTTGAGCTGAACTAAGCTGACTTCTTCAAAACATCCACCATTGTTACTGTATATAGTCTTTTCCTTCCATCTGACTATGAACTCCTTGACAGCAAAGATCGAACATGATTTTCCTCTCTATGTTATTTTCAGCATCAAGTACCACGGTGCTTGCACAAATCAGTTTGTTGTTGTAGTTAAAAGCTGTTGAGTGTGGGCTGCCCCCGGCTCGGGGCGAGCCATCGCGGCCCTCTGCCCGGGGCGGGCTGCCCTCAGCCCCCAGTTCGGGGCAAGCAGTTGCGGCCCTCAGGGTGAGCTCCTCAGTCCCCAGATTGTGCCATCTGACCCCTGGGTGGGAAAGTAGAGAAAAAAAAAAGAATGCCTAGGATATCCAATGTTACCTAGGCCCCCTTCCGCCACCCTCCCCACCCCCAGTAAACCTGAAAGCAACACCCTCAAAGCCCTTCTATTTGTAACTCACAAGTTTGTTCTCTCTAGGTTTGCTCCCTTTCCTATAGGTAACCTTAACACTGAGTTTACTCCAGAATTGACCCTGAA
>NW_006399757.1:37216772-37219425 GCF_000299155.1 Elephantulus edwardii | reverse complement strand
ACAGTTGGTTTAATTACTATTGGAAAATGCTTGTCATTCCTCTGTAGCATCTGGTCCCCACTGGACCCTCATCATTTCCTTCACCTGCTCCTCCCACCGACCAAACTGCAGCTTTGCAACTGCATCCTGTCCCATCCTCACCCTTCTGCCCCCAACCCTCACCTCCTTGTACCCCCAATATGTTTTTCCCAATTAAAAAAAAAGCTGTTGAGTGGGTCTCTGACTCATGGTACAAGTCATGTACAATAGAAGGAAACACTGTCCACTCCTACTTTAACCTCACAATTGGTTGCAGATCCATTCATTGTCATTCATAATATTTTCCTTGGTCAATTTTGGAGAGTAGATCTCCAGGCCTTTATTCCTAGTCAGTATTGTGCTGGAAGCTCTGCTGAAGCCTGTTTAATTTAATATCATAGCAATACACTCATGGACATACAAATACTACTTATGCACTGACCAGGAACCTCAATGATCTGATGCTCACAGACAGGCACACAAAATTATAGATAGCAATAAACCCTTACAAACATCAGCCTAAATAATCAATAATGCCAAGCATTAACCTATGAGTGAACTCTGGTGGCATAGTCCATAGGGAGTTGCTCTGTTAACCCAAAGGCCAAATCCCTCTGATGGTTTGGACCCACCAGCTGATCTTTAGCAGAAAGATAAGCATGCTCCTTCGGTGTGATTTATAGCCTCAAAAGCGCAATGGAGGATTGACTAAGAGGGAGTTTCAACTTGAGGACAATGAGTTTGAGTTTTGAGTTTGAAAACCCGCAAGTAGGTACACTGGCCAGCAGGTAAAGTGAACAGATATGGATCAGAGAAGGAGACTCCACACAGGTTTGGCACATTATATTACTACCTGCATATGTTGTTATGTACCATCAGGTCGGAACAGATTCATAACTGATGCTACAGCAGGTTGTCAGAGGCAGTACAGTCACATGGGAGAAAATGACCCATCTTTCTTCAGGGGAGCAGCTAATGGGTTCAACCCTTACCACAAGGCCACCAGAGGTCCCTATGTATAGCAACTACATCCACATATAGTAGAGTCATAGAAAGCAAAGGTACATAAATTCCTTAACCATAGTCCCTAAATAGGAAGCCTGCTCAGCAGCTGAGATCACAGTGGCCTCATCACCAATTGACACACTTTGAAAACCATTCCAGAGGCAGGTTATATGTTGAGGAGGTTTTCTCTCCCCAAGAGAAAATCTCTATCATGTGGGGGAATTCTTATTAGCACTGTTAATGACAGTTTCGGAACCGGTTCTTTATTTAGGGACATATCTTGATTGGAAGAGGTAGATCCTTGGCACCAATTGTTCTAACTCCTTTAGTTTGTATGTAATATGTAAAATCAATAGGATGGTTAGAAAATTTCAGCTGCATCCTAGGTATTGTTATGCAGGTTAATCCTTTCATTGACCTTCTGAAAAATGTCTGATTGGTCTATACAGGAGCTCTGATGACATGTTTGGCTGCTAACTGAAAAGTCAGCAGTTCGAATCCACCAGGAGCTTCTCATGAGACATATGAGCAATCTCCTCTTGAAAAGATTTATAGCCTCGGAAACCCAAAGGTGAACTCAGATGGTAGTGGACTCCATAGTTGTGACTTTGGTCTGGTTTTTGGAATAAGTCTTGCCTGACTGGTGCAATTATTTAAGCATTCTACCACTAGCCAAAAATCTAGTTATTCAAACCCACCTACAGGTGCCTGTAAAAAAGTCTTGAGAATCAGCTTCCAATAGGCCACTGCCTTAAAAACGCTGTGGAGTGCACTTTTACTGTGCACACATGGGGTCTCCAAGAGTCAGAATGGACCCATGCAGCTAAGGGTGAGGGAAAGAAGAAATAATAGTTCTCCACTGCCAGTGAGACATGCTGGACGAGTTCAGAGCATGGAACTGTGTTCGAATCCGGCTTAACTGACCTGTGAGAACTTCAGCTATGTTTCTTTAGCGAAATGAGCCTCAGTTACCTCATCTGTAAAGGTAATAGGACTTTGCCTTAGGAATGACAATATAGTGTTTCATTGAATAGGATGGCGGAAGGATCAAATGAGATAAAATCTTAGAATAGCATCTGGCAATTGAGGAGGGAAGATGGCGGAGGTGGAGAGCACAATGTGAAGAGCCAGAGGGATAGCAGCCTGCGTAGAGAGGATACCAGAGAGTACTTTACGCTCCACAGAGACTGACCATCACAGCGTGACGCGAACAGTAGGATTTTTTAATCAGAACTTTTGCTAATACATTATTTTAGAAGCTTTAAAAACCGGAGCCCTGCCTGCCTGCCCTGCAGCCGTCTCGTAGTGGTCCCACCGCGGACCCAGCAAAAGCTGGAATCCATTAGCTGAGCTGAGCTGCATTGAGACTCACCTGAAAGGAAAAAGGTTAGTGGGGAAATCGGCTGAATTCTCTTGAGCCCACTAAAACCTGGAGGGTCTGAGGTGCGGCGTGGGCAATAGGAATTGAATCATAACTTTTGTCGAAACTTTTAGTATTAGAACTGTGGGAACAAAGCCACACGGACTCAGCAAAAACCGGAAGCCACTAGATGAGCTTCTAAGAGACCCATTTGAAAGGAGAAAACTTAGTGGGGAAATTGGGTTATTTCGCTTAAGCTCCACTAAGACC
>NW_006399757.1:37174500-37212950 GCF_000299155.1 Elephantulus edwardii | reverse complement strand
GGGGGTGGGGTGGGGGGAAGGGATGTGGGAATTGTATACTAATGAAGGAATTTTTTTCTTTTTTTTTCCTTCTTTTTTCTCTCTTCGGAGGGGGAAGCAAGCTGGTGGGGAGGGGTGGGAAGGGAGAAAATTGCGGCAATGAATGAATGAATGGAAATCCAAAACCTCTGTTAAAAAAATAAATAAAAAATAAAAAATTATTTAAAAAAAACCAACAATTGAGGAAGAAGAGTCATCAGGAAAAGGAAGAGAAAGGGAGAAAATGGAACACATGACTAGTTGCCTGTATGCACAACAGCCTCACTTGTCACAAGACCAGGAAAACTTGGTGATTACAAGCTACTGAATTATTTGATCAACAGTCTGATTTTAAATCAGAATATCATCAAAAGGGGAGAATGCAAATCAAGACCTAAATTCTGATTTCACATCAGAATCAAAAAAAGAGATCAAAAGGAGATCATGCACAGCAAAACTTTAAATCCTCATGGAACCCACACTTTCTAAAGTCATGAAGGTTAGAAAACACTTGAAACTGCTACCCTAAAATAATCTTTACACCCCAAACCAACTACAATTTCTGGAATAGTCTTAATAACTATACAACAGTTTAACAAGAAGAAAAGAAATATCAGCCATAAGAGTGTGAGGGTTTTTTTAAAAAAAAATCTACCTGTATAGAGTCAAACTGACAGTTAAAAAATCTCAAAATAATAGATAGGAAACTTAAGAGGACAATGAATTTATTTTAATAGTGAGGGAGTACTCAGAAATGTGTGCGAATGATTGCACAATTCAAAACATATAATCAATATTATTAAATTTTACATGCAGAAATATGAATTAGTGTATGTTTTCCCCCACGTATATCCTCAATAATAAAATGAATTCCTTTAAAAAAAAAAGAATAGCATCTGGCACATTGCAAGCACTCTGTAGAAGGGAGCCGTTATTAACAGAGCAAGGTAGGCTCTCTCAGCTGGTGGCTGCCAGCCCGCCTGCCCAGACTCACCATTTCATTATTTTACCTCACGTTTCATACTTCCATACTCTGACAACATTAAATACATTAAATGGCTTGAAGTTTCCAGGGTCCACCATTTGTAGATCCCAAAGTGAGTTGCCTCTCTCTCTCTCTCTCTCTCTCTCTCTCTCTCTCTCTCTCTCTCTCTCTCTCTCTCTCTCTCTCTCTCTCTCTCTCTCTCTCTATATATATATATATATATATATATATATATATACATACACACACATATATGTATATATGAGCTATATATATCTCATTTATACACACACACATATATATGTGTATATATATATATAGTTCAGACCCATTATTCATAGGGCCGCTATGAGTCATAGTTGACTCTACAGCACCTAACAGCAAACTGCATCATTATGAAGGGATCTCTGGCGGCACAGTCCACAGGGGGTGGCACTGCTAATTCAAAGACTGCGTCTCTCGGTCAGAGTGACCCCTCAGGAGGAGATGGGCAACATCCTTTCATGCAATTGACCGCTTCAGGAACCCACTGGAGGGGTTTGAGAGCTATGAGTAGGTTCTGACTCCATGGTAGTGAGTTGTGGTTGTTTTGGTTTGTTTTTTTATTGGTTTATAGAAAATATTCATATACATTGTGTTTCATTTATATACACTGTGTTTTATACTATCATTCATATACATTGTGGTTTATGGTTAATTACTATTGATCAATACCTTTTCCCACCCCATCTCATCAAATCATCATTACTTGACACACTAAATTCTCCCATGGGGAGAAACTGTGTCTTAGTCGTCTCAATAGTTAGCACTGTGCCTGAAACCTTCAGTAATTGCTGATTTAGAACATGCATGAATGAATGAATGAATGAGTGAATTAAGAGTCCTATGAAAGGATGAGAGGAATACCTTTGTCTAGCATACATCTTTATGAGGAATTATTTTTCCATTAAAATGTGCACATGGCTTTCAATACTTTCACCTTTCCCATTCTATTTTTTTTTCTAGGTTTATTTTAGAAAATATATTAATACTTTCTTGGGAACGGTCAGATTCCTTTCTTTCTTATATTTAGCACCTCCAACTGCCTTGAATAATGACAATATGTTGGTGCCAAATGTTATGAGACACTTCATCCCCACCTGTTCCGTGTGTGGGCCCAGTTATTACCTAACACTTTCTTAAAGACATGAAAGTTAAGCACATTCTATATATTATTTAAAAATAACATCTATCACTGTGCAAAACCATATAATTAAACTACATAAAATAATCCAAAGGAGCATTTTTAGCTGTCAACTGAAATACTTCTCAAAGTGCAAATCTTAACAACGGATCCTCTGTGCTTGTCAGTTTGAAAATTGCTATTACGTTATGCGATTGTATAGTTAGAAATTAAATAAGATACAATGTACAAATCTATCTCCTTTTCTCTTGTACTGAATCCTTGCTTTTCTCCCTAGTCTTGTTCCTCACATCTTGATTTTTAACTAGGTTTTCGTTCTCCTCTAAAGATTTCTTTTTTTAACTCTTTTGCTCCAAAGCTCCAGGGTGGGATTAAGACCACTCACCTAGATCAATGAATGAGTTTATTTGACTAATGACGAGAGGTTTGTGGAAAAAGAAAAATAGGAGATCTCAAATGAGGTAAAACTGGAAAAGGAATTGGACTTAGAAAACATACATTTGAGTGTTGTGTCAAGTTCTTCACTCGTCCACACTAATGAAAACACAGTAATATAGGCATGGAGGTGCTAGTGTTCAACCTCTACTAACTTTACAGAGGGAAAGAATACCTGTCAACATTAACAGTTCCAAGGGTGCCCCCAACTTCACACCTTCTTCTAACAATTCCAGCATCAATGATCCTTCTCATTACTGAACTACCTGGTTTACTAATTTGTTGACAGGCCACACTCACAGACACTACTCAGAATTACAAGGTTTGTGAAGGAAGCACACGCTACAGTCCAGGTTAGAAACACTCAGGATACAATTCTTCAACCAACACAGCCTCTTCCCTGTCATACTCACAGGTCAGTCTCTCCCTGGCCCTGACTTTACCTCCTTATGCTATGCCCTGCTGAAGCAAGTGTTACAAAACTCTTTTAGTTCTGCCAGTTATGACATCCCCTTCTCTTCCAGTAAGCCTAGGCATGAAGGCATTTGGCTCCAGCTCCATGGGTCAGGTCCATCTCATCCACGTGTCCAATTCTCTGCCAGTTTTGCTGCTGTCTGGACTGCTATATCTTGATCACTCTCTCCTACACAGGACTCTCTGATCCAAAGGATGTGCTGCATTCTCTGCTACTTCTTTCTTGATGGTAGTGAGATACTTATTTTCTGCCTCTGAGCCTGCTCAATTTAAGCCTGCTCCTTCATTTGCCTTAGTCTGGAAGGTCCACTGAAATCTTTCCATTCTGGGCAGTCCTGCTGGTATTTGAAATACAGACAGCACAGCTTCTAGCATCACAGTAACATGCAAGAAGCCACAGGAATTGTCCAATACACTGGAAGATAAGCCTGCCAAATTATAAGGCACTCAAGCCACAGCTAGGGAGCAGGTGTCTCTTCAAAGTCTACCATAATGGCGAGCATGAGGTAAATCTTTCACTCAGTGAAGGATCTTCATTTGCTGATAATGCCATGACTCAGGATGAGAAGAAACAGCTGCAAACATCCATGAAGAATGAGAATGTAGAATGTACACAGTATGTATTTAGGAAAACTGGAAGCTGTCAAAAAGGAAACGGAATGCATCAATACTGATATCCTAAGCATTAGAGAGTGGACATGGACTGGTATTACTCATTTTGAATCAGACAATCAAATGTTCTGCTATACTTGAAATGACAAATTGAAGAGGAATGCGGCCACATTCATTGTAAAAAAGAATGATTTTAAAAATCAATCTAAAAATTTTTATATATTTCTTTTAATTTGGTGTACCGTCAAATTGAATCCGACTTCTCCTTTTAGAGAAGTTTGCCCCTCCTTCTCCAGTGGAGCATCTGGTGGATTTGAACTGCACACTTTTGGATTGCAGTGCACCTTCTTGCCACTAGAGCTCCCTTAAAATGTTTTTTAAAATGTCCACTCAGTAAAAAATAATGTTGTTGCTGTTGTTTTGTGCCATCGAGTCGCCTGGGACTCATAGCGACCTTATGTACAATAGCCCTAAAATCTGCTCTATTCTGTGCCAATCTCACTGTCTCAGACACACCTACCGCCATTACCCCAGTCACTGAATCAATCCACCTCATAGAGGGTCTTTTTCTCCTGTGTCTGCCTCCACCCTCCCAAGCATGATGTCCCTCTCCAAGGACTGGTACCTCCTTGCAACATGTCCAGAGTATGTCAGATGAAGCTTCAGAATCTTTGCCTCCAAGGACCAGCCTGGTTTATCGCTCTCTATGATGAATCTGTTTGTTTTCTTGGCAGTCCATGGTAAATTCAACACTCTTCTTCAGCACAACAGCTCAAAGTCATCAATTCTCCTTCTATCATCCCTAGCCATTGTCCAACTCTCTGATACATAGCAAGTAATTGCAAAGACCATGACCTATATCAGGCACACTTTAGTCTCCAGAGTGACACCTTTCCCATCTTAATTCATCTTTTAATTTCCTGGCTGCTGGTGCCAAGAGTGTTGACCACAGAGCCAAGCAAACTAAAACTGTTAACAATCTAAATCTCTTCATCATCCATACTGATGCAGCCAATTGACCCAGTAGTGAGAATCTTTGTCTTCTTAATATTGAACCTTGATCCATATTGAAGGCTCCAGTCCTTGACCTTCTGCAGCAAGTGTTTCCGGTCCTCCTCAGTTTCAGCAAGCAGGGTTGTGTCATCTGCATAACGCAGATTATTGATGAATCTTCCACCAATCCTGATGCCACACTTCTCACACAGCCCAGTCTCCTGGATAATCTGTTGTGCATATAGGTTGAAAAGGTATGGAGATAGGGCACATCCCTGGTGTATACCCTTCCCAATTTTGAACCATGTAGTGTTTCCTTGCTCTGTTCTGACAATTGCCTCCTGGTCCAAGTGTTCTGTGATTCCCATTCTTATCAGAGTCAGCCACAGATTGTTATGATCCACATAGTCAAATGCTTTTGCAAAATCAATGAAACATAGATAGACATTCCTCTGGTACTCCCTGCTTTCAGCCAAGATCCATCTAACATTAGCTACAATATCTCTAGTACCACGACTCCTTCTAAAGCTAGTCTGAACTTCTGGCAGTTCTCTATTGATGCGCTGTTCCAGTCATTTTTGGACATAACCTTTAGTAAAATCTTGCTTGCATGTGTTATCAATGATATTGTTCTATAATTTCTACACTCCGTTGAGTCACCTTTTTTTGGAATGGGAGCAAATATAGATCTCTTCCAGTCAGTTGGCTAAGTGGTTGTCCTCCAGATTTCTTGACACAACTTGGTGAGCATACTTAGGGCAACATCTGTTAGTTTAAGTATGTCAATTGGTATACCATCAAGTCCTGACAAACAAGGAAAACCTTTTAATAAGACTATTATTCAGATATATGAAACAACTACAAAATGAGGAATTTGAGGATTTTTACCATCCTGCCAGAAAACTTCCAGATGTGCAAACTGGGTTTAGAAGAGGCCATGGCACTAGGAACATTATAGCCAATATTATATGGATCTTAATTGAAAGCAGAGAGTACCAGAGGAATGTCTATCTGTGATTTATTGACTATGCAAAGATATTAGATGGATCTTAATTGAAAGCAGAGAGTGCTAGAGGAATGTCTCTCTGTGATTTATTGACTATGCAAAGATCACAACAAATGGTGGCTAACCTTAAAAAGAATGGAGATTCCAGAACACTTAATTGTGCTCATGAGAAAGCTATACCTGGACCCAGAGGCAGTTGTCAGAATCAAGCAAGGAAATACTGCATGGTTCAAAATCAGAAAAGTTATACTTCAATAACACTGAAAGGTATACATCAAAGATACATCCTATCTCCATACCTTTTAAATATATATGAGGGAGAGATCATTCAGGAGGCTGAATAATATGAGGAAGAATGTGGCATCAGGATTGAAGGAAAACGCATCAACAATGTGTGTTATGCAGATGGCACAATCTTATTTGCTGAAACTGAGGAGGACCTGAGATGTTTGCTGCAGGAGGTCAAGGACTGTAGTCTTCAATATGAATTGAAGCTCAACATCAAGAAAACAAAGATTCTCACGACTGGGTCAAATGGCAGCATCATGATAGATGGGAAAGAGATTGATATTGTTAATAGTTTCAGCTTGCTTGGTTCTACAACCAATACTCTTGGGACCAGCAGTCAGAAAATAAAAGATGAACTGCACTGGAAAACTCTGCTGTCAAGGATCTCTCCAGAGTGCCAAAGAGCAATGATGGCAGTCTAGAGACCAAGATCCAAATCATAGTCTTTGCAATTACGTGCTATGCATCGGAAAGCTGGACAATGACTAAGGATGCTAGAAGAAGAATCGATGCCTTTGGGTTGTGGTGCTGGAGAAGAGAATTGAACATACCATGGACTGCTAAAAGAACAAACAGATATGTCCTGGAGAAGGGGAAACCAAACTACTCCTTGGAGGCAAGGATTTGGAAGCTCCATTTCACATGATTTGGGCATGTTGTGAGGAGGGACCAGTCCTTGGAGGACATCATGTTTAGAAGGGTGGAGGGACAGCACAAGAGAGGAAACCCTGGATGAGATGGATTGACAGGGGTAATGAGGGTAGGTGTGTTGGAGACAATGAAATTGACTCAGAAGAGGGAAGGGCTCAGAGCTATTCTACACATGGTCACTGTGAGTTGCAGGTGTCTTGACAACACATAACAACAATTACAGCTACACTCTGACTGAAGCCCTTCTACTACTGGACACCCTTACCCAACATACTCCAAGACCACATATATCCACACCTGGATGCTTCAGATCAACAGTAACTGTCTCTTTATGCTAGCCAAGTCTGACTAGGTAGTCTGCCTGCAACCATCCCCTGAACTGGTAAAGTCACCATTTCTAGCCAGCCAGCCTAGTGTAGGCTTCTCTGAGGCCAGCAGAAACTTGTCCCAAGTTGGGTGCCCCTCTCCCCTTCTGTGGACATACCCTAGACCGATACAAGCTGCTTCTGACCTGGCTCACATCTTGCGGTTTCCATCACCGTTCAGACAAGCAGAAACTGACTTGACTGGGTGTGTCAACTGCAGTTTTCTGTTGAGTTGGCAGATATACTGTCCCAGGCCAGATAATGTTTTCTATTTCCCGTAACATGCATGTTAGTTTTAGAATATTTGTATACTAGCTTGTTTTATAGTTTGCCCTTACGGGTACAGCACTCGTATGTCACTTTGATGAATTATTGAGAATGATAACTTGCACGTTGCTGTGATTTTTTTTTTTTTTTTTAGTTACCATTGCGTGGATTAGTTATTTCTTCGACATACAGTAGGGGGCGCCCTATGACTGGAGTGAGTTTTTTTAAAACCGCCGGCAGTCTTTAAGTGGTGATTGCGTGGGTGTGTCCAACAGTTTCAGAGGAGAAACGGCAAAAGTAAAAATGTTCATCATAATCATGACTCAGAAAAGTTTCAAAACTCCAAGAAACTTGGAAAAGAGTGAGGAAGAGTGGTAGAAAAACAATTGCATGTCAAGGATTGTTGCAGCAGCATCCTTGGTGGTCTCAAGTGCCGACACTTCACATTAACTCACCAAATCCAGTTTAGTTACTTTTTTTGTTTGTTTGTTTACCCATAATGATTTTCTTTGCCGGCTGTTTCCCCTCCACCTCCAAGCCCGCCTCCTCTCCTTTTCACTTCCACATTTCCCGAATTCAGGAGTCCTTGTGGGCGGTGTAGGGTAGACTCCTGGCGGGTGGGTGTCAGTTTACACTGAGCGGTCAGTAAATAGTCCGTCAGAGATCCACCCATTTGCTCTCCTGTTCCCGCCTCACTTGGAGAAACTCTCCCTGTTGCCTCCGGGACAGCGCGTCTCTCCCTTGCTCCAGCCTCGATGTCCTCTTAAATACCTTTCCCGAAACTTGCTTTCTTGTCTATCAAGAGCCATGCTTCGAGTGATTGTAGAATCTGCCAGTAATATCCCTAAAACGAAATTTGGGAAGCCGGATCCGATTGTTACTATTCTGTTTAAGGGTAAGGACAATGTTTTTCTTCTCTTTCTGAAACCCTGCTAGGGCCTCTGACACTTTGGGGATCGTGTTGTTGAAAAGTTTTGGGTTTGGGAAGCTGAAAAGTCAGCCTCTTACTGTAGAGCGAGTTTGCAGTTCCTGCAGGTAATTTCTGAGGAGTGCCTGTGGTTTCCCTCGAGCGCGGAGGCTCTGGGTGACCTGATATTTTAGCATAAATTATGTGATTTCTGAACGTCCTTGAAAGGGTGTAATTTTTGATCCCCAAAGTAAAGATTTTTAAAATTGTAATATGGTTGAAATAAAAGTTCAGCGGTTTTACATGCTTTTTTATGTTTCTTGCCTGTGATATATGGGCCAACTTTAGCTGACTCTCCTTTGGGTTTCTGAGGCTGTAAATCCCATGGCAAGAGATTACCTATCTCATCAGCACAGACTACAGACTCAGCTCGACACAGACAACCCGAAAAGAGTGGTTCAGTTGTCATTATTGTCCTATTAAACAGCGTTCTGCTGAATTTACTGTCACTGGGCTCTGGCACTATGGAAATGGGACAAAGTTATTACTTTGGGTTAGATTGTTTCATGGTTTTTGCGCCTTTTTTGGTAATTATTCTTCATCTCTAAAAAATTGGGATGCTTATTGCAAATTATGTAGCTTTTAAATTTCTCACACAGAGAACTCTCAACAGTAAATCTGCAGAATGGAGACTTAGTTTTTTTTTCACCCTTCAATGTGCTTGGGCAAATGATCTCGGTTCTCTGAATTTCTGGTTTTCTTATCTGTAGAATGAATGAGGAGAGTTTGAACTGAGTCATCTTGAAAAGGCTCTTTCCGATTATGAAAGGCCCTTTTTCAGTGACTTTTAGTTACAAAAGCAGTAGAGACCAAACCGGAGTGGCTGGTAGGAGAGATAGTGTGTCCCCAGGCACTGACAGTGACTTGAGTTTGATTGGCGTGATGTGTCTCAATCTGGATTTGGGGCTTTAGAATTTTTTGCTTGTCCAGTGGTCATTGGTAAGATTTCCAGGACAGCTCTGACTTTATGGTAATGAATTTTTTCAAGAAGGATTAGAGTGAAGGGGGGTTGGGGAGGGGTGGCAGAGAAAGTAGTGTGGTGGAGGACTCAGTTCTTGTCACGCCCAGACTGACCACACCCCAGCCACTCGACCACGCCCAATTAGCGACAGTGCCCCAGTTCCTGGTCATGCTCAAATTCCTGACCACGCCCCATTGTGGCCACGCCCAGTCCCTTACCACGCCCTGCTTTAGACCACGCCCCAGTCCCTGACAGCTGCAGAGCTCAGCAGCATCCACTACTTCAGCTTCTTACTTTCTTGAGCAATTCATTCTCTACTACTTCCTTATGACTGTGTTTCTTTTCTATTACTTAGCCCTTTATAAGCAAGAAAGTGAAAAAAAAAAAATCTAAAGCTTTCAGTTAGTTTTCCAGTATTTTTAAAAAAATATAATAGTTGAATTCTTAAAGGAAAGTGCGGCTTGAGAATCAGTGGATACCAAATAGTTATTTTATGCTAGAGTGCATTTAACATAATGGTTGCATAATATGAAAAATTTGCATCTTCCACCATTGACATGTAAAGAAAGACACAAAATATATCTTGGATTTACTGTACTGATGCCATAACTTGAAATAAATCCTATAGATTATAAACGAATTAGAATTAACACTATATTTAATTATGACTTGGCTAACTGTATACATTGATCAAGAATATTAAATGATGGAGGGAGGGCTGGGAGGGGAGAGAAGTGCAGCAGTGAATGAATGGAAATCCAAAATCTCTGTAAATGTTCATTAAAATTATTTTTAAAATTATTAAAATTAAAAAAATTAAATTACTAAAATAAGAATTAAGACTATGGACTTAAGTCTTTAACAGATGTAGGAAAATTCAGCTACATTGGAAAAAAATAGAGGCTATCTAAACAGTAATATTTACTAGGCTATGCACATTAACAGAGAACTGCTTGAAGTGCAGGCTGGGTTTAGAAGAATTCATGGCTTTAAGGATATTATAGCTAATGTTAGATGGATCTTGGCTGAAAGCAGAGAGTGCCAGAGGAATGTCTATCTGTGTTTCCTTGACTATGCAAAGGCATTTGTGTGGATCACAACAAACTGTGGCTGACTCTGAGAAGAATGGGAAGTCTAGAACATTTGACTGTGCATAAGCGAAACCTATCCTTGGGCCAGAAGTCAGTCGTCAGAACAGAGCAAGGAAACACTACATGGTTCAAAACTGGGAAGGATGTGCACCAAGGACGTGTCCTATCTCCATATCTTTTCAATCTATATGTGGAACAGATTATCCGAGAGGCTGGGCTTTATGAGGAGAAATGTGGTATCAGGACTGGAGGTAGACTCATCGACAACTCTGCTTGATGAGTTGAAGAGGACCTGAAGTACTTGCTGCAGAAGGTCAAGGACTGTAACCTTCAATATGGACTGAAGCTCAACATCAAGAAGACAAAGATTCTCACCACTGGGCTGATTGGTAGCATCATGACAATAGTGATGATATTGAGATTGTTAACAGCTTCAGTTTGCTTGGCTCTACAATCAATACTCTTGGTACCAGCAGCTGGGAAATTAAAAGATGAATTGCATTGAGAAAGTCTGCTGTCAGAGGTCTCTTCAAAGTACTGAAGAGCAACAATGTCAGTCTGGAGACTAAGGTGCACCTGATACAGGCCATGGTCTTCACAATTACTTGTTATGCAACAGAAAGCTGGAAAATGACTAGGGATGATAGGAGGAGAATTGATGCCTTTGAGCTGTGGTGCTGGACAAAAGTATTGAATATACCATAGACTGTTAGGAGAACAAGCAAGTTTGTCCTGGAGAGGATGAAACCAGGCTGCTCCTTGGAGGCAGGCATTTTGAAGCTTTGTTTGACGTACTTTGGACATGTTGCAAGGTGGGACCAGTCCTTGGAGAGGGATGTCGTACTTGGGAGAGTGGATGGACAGCACAGGAGAGGAAAACCCTTGATGAGGTGGATTGATTCAGTGACTAGGTTAATGCGGATAGGTGTGTCGGAGAAAATAAGATTGGCATGGGATAAAGCAGGGTTTAGGGCTGTTGTACATAGGGTCATTATGAGTTGCAGGCACCTCGACAGCACATACCAACAACATTTCAATTTACTCTCCCAATCTCCTTCGGTTGTATGAATCAAGTGGTAAAGTCATTTATTCATTCCTTCATCTAACAAGAAACGTGACCGAAGGAGGCTAGTGGAAGTGGGTGGACTGAACTGGAACTGAATGCCAGCAAATTTGATATATCTGATGACCTTGCCTAACCCAGATTTATTTTTTTCAGATCAGCAGTGAGATGTTGAAACTGCTCTCCTTGAGTTTCCATGTGGTCTTAAGATTCTGTAACTTTATAGTTTCAGGTATTGAATAGTGCAAGATACAAAAGAATTCTCTTGGATGCTGGGTCTCTCCTTATATAATAACATACAAGGCATTTTTCTTGCCTTGAATACATTTCAGTGGTTTCAACCATGTTGTTTTTGTTAGGCCCTGTTGAGTCGGCTATAATTAATAGAGACCTTATGAACAACAGGTCTGGACACTGCCCTATCCTGTGCCATCTTCATAATCTCTGATATGATCAAACCCAACATTGATGATAGAAAATCCTTAACATGGATGTTACCTAATTTTTAGCATTGTGAAAAGTTAAATAAAGTTCTGATGAAATTGAGGATGCTGGCCATCAGGGACTTCTGGGTGGTACAAATGGTTAATGCCCTTGACTGCTAAACAAAATGTTGGAGGCCCAGGGTCACTCAGAAGCATCTCAGGAGAAAGGCCAGTGATCTACGTCAGCATATGAAAACCCTGTCAAGCTCAGTCTCCAAACCTTAGATTTGTGATCCCCTCAAGTATATATGTTTTATTTCTAAATTTTGAGAAACTCATTTTTTTAGATTATTTTTATTACAAAAGTAATACATGTGAAAACAAAACAAGCCACCTAATCCAGAAAGGATTATACCACTAAAACATGAATCACCACTCCTTCCCTCCCCTCCTTTGTCTCTCTCTCCATTCTTTCTTTTGGCATATTTTTTATTTTATATTGGTTTTGTATACAATGACATCAGGCTGGAGATTAGTCTTCGCAATTACATGCTATGCATCAGAGAGTTGGACAGTGAATAGGGATGATAGAAAGAGAATTGATGCCTTTGAGTTGTGGTGCTGGAGGAGTGTTGAATATACCATGGACTGCTAGCAGAACAGGTTTGTCCTGGAGAAGGTGAAGCCGGAATGCTCCTTGGAGTCAAGGATTCTGAAGCTTCGTCTGACATACTTTGGGCATGTTGCAAGGAAGGACTGGTCCTTGGAGAGGGACATCATGTTTGGGAGAGTGGAGGGACAGCACAGGAGAGGAAGACCCTCATGAGAGGGATTGATTCTGTGAGTGTGGTGGTGGGAATGAGTATGTTTGAGACGGCGAGGTTGGCACAGGATAGAACGGCGTTTAGGGCTCTTGTACACAGGGTCGCTGTGAGTCGCAGCGACTTGATGGCACATAACAACAACATACAACATTTACACATTATGTTTAATTCCCTCTCCATTCTTAATAAGAGAGGTAAGCACTCTTAACACTTGGATTCCAATCCTTTCAGACCTTTTGCTACAGACATGTGAAATGTTTGCACCTCTCTCTGTTGCTAACAGCACTGCCATGGACATCTGTCAGTGTGCATATTTTTGTGACTGTGTATATAACTGAAGGTATAAACCTACATTGTGTGTGCTTCTTTCAACAGTGATTTTGTTGGGTATTGTCTTAGACTTCCATTTTCTATTTGGTTCTTTCCTTGCTTCTCTGTCAATTCATTAAAGGAAAATTTATTGCACATTTAAAAATATCACTTCGGCTTTACAATGTGACAGGGTACCTACATATGAAATCTATCCTAGGGAACGTAGTTGCAACCAGGATTCACTCTTCTTCTGTCCTTACGATAACTGCCATCCTATCAGCCAGAATCTTCTCTCACTCTGGGCTTGTGTATATCTCTTCCTGGATTTAGAATGATTACTTACTCCTACTGCTCAGACAGCCACCAAGGAATGTCATGCTACTCTCCTCTCTCCACTCCCAATTGTGTCTATTCACTTGAACACATTTTAGGAGTGAAAATCTAGGTTTTTCTAAAACTCTCTTCTAATGGACTCATTAACAGTGTAGTCTCAAGCAAACCATTTCACTTCTTTTAGAATCATTTTGACTTCTTGTAAATGGGACTGTAATGATTTTATCTGCAGATCAATTAATCTGTAGCAATTCCTGGAGCCAGTGATTCAGGCAGTAGAGACTTGCCTGATTATTTTTCATTAGAAACTGCTTTGCAAACTTTACTCCTGGATTTCTTTCTTTTGGTTTGGTTTTTTCTTTTTAAGACACTAACATCAAGGGAGCTCTGGTGGCCTAGTGGCAAGACGCTGCACTGCAATCCCAGAGGTACGTGGTTCAAATCCACCAGATGCTCTGCTGGAGAAGGAGAAGGCAATCTCCTCCTGTACCAGTCAGATCTGATTTGACGGTACACGTAAAAATAATACAATAAAAATGAAAAAAGAAAAAAAAAGACACTAACATCAAGCACCTTTTACATAAGCCGAAAAACCAAGGAGTTTCCATTAAGAAGGACGATAAATATGTTGGGAGAAAAGTCAAATGGATCTCATTTGTGAAGGCAACTCATGTGGGGCCTGCTAAGCAGTCTTTGATCATCCAGGGAGCATGACCAAAGCCATTGCCACTGAGTCAATTCTGACATGTGATGACTGAGTAGAACTGAGATCCATAGGTTTTGCTTATTTGTTTGTTTGCTTTTGCTGTTATCTTTATGGAAGCAGATTGCCCGACCTTGCTTCAGTGTGCCATTAGGTGAGTTCCAGTCACCAACCAACCTTTTGGTTAGCAGCTGAATGCAAACCATGGTCAAAAAGGTTCCAGCAGGCTCACACTGACTATCACGCCATGTTGCTTGCTTTCACAGAACCCCTGTGTCACACAAAACGCAGGAGAGCAGAGGTGTTTAAGTTACTGAGTCATTCCATCATGTCCTGGAGAACTGGCCTGGAGACTCAGCCCCTAAGGAAAGTGACCCAACCCTGCTAAAGCACAGGGAAACCTCAGAGGTACAAGTCCTAAAGGCACGTCCTGAAGACTGAGTCATTTACAATGCCACAATGGCCTTAAGAAATTAATCCCTTCCCTTCCCTTCCTCCACAGCATATCTTTTCCGTGGCACAACCCAAGGCTGCTGGTATTTGCCTGGTTTCAGTTTATATTCTCTGACTCTTTGTGAGCTTTTCCCTTCCCCTGGGATTTGGACCTGCAAAGATGGCACAATGTTCTCCTATTTTCTGCAACATTTCAAACTCACTGATGTTGAATCTATATATATTTAAATACTAATCATGTAAGTAATGAAATGGCGGGAGATCTGAGATATCTTGATACAATAAAGTCATTCAATTTTGGCCCTGGAAGAGGTGATGAGTATTGGCCAATATTTTTCATGCCAAATTATGCTTAATATGCTCTCAGGTGCTTTGTGGACAGAGGCCTGGCAAAGGGCCACAGCATACATTCTTGAACACTGAGCATAGCCAAGTCTTTGCTCCTGTTACCCAGAGGTAAAGCAGTGTCTTAGAACTTTAAAAAACAGTATTCTTGTTGTGATTTTCTTTTTTTTTCCTTTTTTTAATTTTTTTTTCTTCTTGTGATTTTCGAATGAAAGCTTACAAAGCAAATTTGTTTTACTTTCAACCAAGCAGACACATTTTCTTTTACAACATTAATTGCCATACTCGTAATGCAAGCATATTCTTCCTGATTCCCCTCTGTAAATCCCATTTCCATGTTCTACCCTTTCTTCTCCCTGGGCTTTGACCTTTAACAAATGCTGTCCTTTTGACTCTCTATGGCTGTTTATCTAAGGAACGTGTCTTCCCCTGGCATTTATGGCCACATTATAGGCATGTCTGCTGTTTGACTGAAAGTTAAGTTGGTTGAGTGAATTGTCTCTCAAAGGGTGGTGATTAAGGGCCCATTACCTTGGTGACTCCATCAGTCTCTGTCAGACCAGTAAGCTTGGCCTTTTTTTTATGTGTTTGAGTTTTGTTCCACATTTTCTGAGGCACTTTCCAAGATCTTCAACTGTGATACCTTTTAGAATGGTTAATGGTGGTACCTAAGAACCAGCTGTATCTTCTGGTCTCAGGGTGGTGAAGTTCAAGGTTCAAGTTACCCATTTGTCCTTTGTTTCCTTTCCCTCTGCTTTTGTTCCATACAAGGCGAGACCAATTGCTGCACCTTAGATGACTGCTCATAAGCTTTTAAGATTCAGTGTCTACTCACCAAAGTAGGATGTAGAACATTGTCTTTGTGAGCTATAGGATGATGATGGACCTGGATGGTCCCCAAGACTATACTCATAAGGCCAAGGGCCAGTGATTCATTACCTCTGGGTATTTGGTTATGATGAAGAAGTGTACATAGCTTTTCTCCTTGTTGGTTCTGGTCTTAGCACTTCTTACGTTAATGATTTTACAAGGCAAATGTGAAGTTGACAGCTTTCACATTGCAAATTCATATGTGAAATAGTGTTTTATAATGCAGTGTCTAAACACATCATACTTATTAGTGAATATGGGCATGCCTCATTTTATTGTATACTTCACTTTACTGTGCTTTGCAGATACTGCATTTTTGTTGTTATGTGCCATTGAGTCGTTTGCGACTCATAGCGACCCTATGTACAAGAGCTCTAAATGCCATTCTATCCTGTGCTAACCTCTCACTGTCTCAAACACATTCATTCCCACCACACCACTCATAGAATCGATCCATCTCTTTGAGGGTCTTCCTCTCCTGCGCCATCCCTCCACTCTCCCAAACATGATGTCCCTCTCCAAGGACCAGTCTTTCCTTGCAACATGTCCAAAGTATGTCAAACGAAGCTTCAGAATCCTTGACTTCAGGGAACGTTCTGGCTTCACCCTCTCCAGGACAAACCTGTTTGTTCTCCTAGCAGTCCATGGTATATTTAACACTCTTCTCCAGCACCACAACTCAAAGGCATCAATTATCTTTCTATCATCCCTATTCACTGTCCAACTCTCCGATGCATAGCATGTAATTGCAAAGACTATAACCTGGATCAGGCACACCTTAGTTTCCAGCCTGACATTGTTGCACTTCAGTACTCTTGAGTGGCCCCTCACAGCTGAGTTTCCCAATGCAATTCATTTCCTGATTTCCTGGCTGCTGTTACCGGGAGTGTTGACTGTGGAACCAAGTAAACGAAAACAGTTAACTATCTCAATCTCTTCACAATCCATACTGATGCTGCCAATTGGCCCAGTGGTGAGAATCTTTGTTTTCTTGATATTGAACTTCAATCCATATTGAAGACTGCAGTCCTTGACATTCTGCAGCAAGTGCTTCAGGTCCTCCTCAGTTTCAGCGAGCAGAGTTGTGTCATCTGCCTAATGCAGGTTGTTGATGACTCTTCCACCAATCCTTAGGCCACATTCTTCCTTGTACAGCCCAGCGTCTCGGATGATCTGTTCTGCATACAGATTGAAAAGGTATGGAGACAAAATACATCCCTGACGGACCCCTTTCTTGATTTTGAACCATCCAGTGTCTCCCTGCTCTGTTCTGACGACTGCCTCTTGGTCTCAGTATAGGTTTCGCATTAGCACAATCAAATGTTCTGTGATTCCCATTCTTGTGGCAACCCTGCAATAGCAAGTCTCTATCATCCCCATTTCTCCCAGAACATATGCTCACTCTTATCTCTGTGTCACCATTTAGTAACTCTCACAATATTGAAAACATTTTCATTATGTTATTGCACATTCAATAAACTACAGTGCACTGGGAAACTCAAATATTTGTGACTTGCTTTAAGGTGATATTTGCATTACTTCAGTGGCCTGAAAGAGAACCTGTTATGTGTCTGACGTTTGCCTAGAGTCATTCTGCAGAACAGGCTTGTTAGGAGGAGGTCTAAGGAATAGTTGCTTGGACATGTGCCATCTGAAGCCTTACAAGCTAACTTCTTATTAGGGGTTAAAGTAGAAGGACCCTGTATTTTGGAGCCAGGGAGAATCCCAGTGCTCATGCTATATTGTCTATACGGGAGTCCCTGAATAGTGCAATTAATTTGCTCAGTGCTAATTTAAAAATTAAAGTTTGAATCCATCCTTGGTGCCTTGGAAGAGAGGCTTGATGACCTACTTCCAAAAAATCAGTCACTGAAAATCCAATGACAGTACCATGAGCTTGAATTGACTTAATGGTTACTGTTTGTTTTTTTATGTGAGGCTTTTGTTTGTTTGTTCTTGTCTTTTAATTTCTTATGTGTCAGTGAAGGAGTTCTGATGACATAATGTGTTATATATTGGACTGCTACCCAAAAAGTTTTTTTGAGGTGTGGTGCTGGAGAAGAGTCTTGAACATACCATGCACAGACAAGAAAACAAATAGATCTATCTTGGAGAAGATGAAGCCAAGTTTCTTCTTGGAGGTTAGGATTTTGGAGCTCCATCACACATACTTTCGGCACGTGGGCTGGAGGGACTAATCCTTGGAGAAGTATATCGTGCTCAGAAAGGTAGAGGGATGGCACAGGAGAGGAAAACCCAGATGAGATGGTTTGATATAGTAACTAGGGCAATGGGGGTAGGTGTGTCAGTCAGTGAGACTGGCTCAGGACGAGACAGGCTTCAGAGCTGTTGTACATAGGGTCTATGGTTACAGGTGACTTGAGGGCATATAGCATATAGCAATAACCTGAAAAGTTAACAGTTTGAATCCACCAGCACTTGGAGCAAAGACAGATGGGAAGCCTCCTCTTGTAAAGACTTGTAGCCTTGGAAACCTGATAAAAGGTCCTCATGGGTAGGAACTGACCCAATGGCTGTGAATTGTGGTTAGTATGTGTCCATAAGCAAATAAGTCAGTCTTTAGCTTCAGTTCCATCAGTAACACCTCCTTTCTACATTATAGGGTTTCTTTTTTTTTTTTTTTCCAGCCCGCAGCGCCCAAGGGTTTCTTGAGTATCAGGTAAACATACGTGTGAAAGTGCCTATGATAATTCTGTTCTGGTGGCGTAGTGGTAAGGAACTGCACTGCCAACCCAAAGACATGTGGTTTGAATCCACCAACTGCTACACAGGAGAAAGATGAGAAGTCTCCTCCTTTGCACTTTACTGCCTCTGAAAACTAGATGGTCAGCTATGGATGGTGCCCACTCAGTGGCACTTAACAACAGCATGAGGTACTTAAAGAGGCTTCTTGTTATCATGTGCCATCCAGTCCTTGTAAAGAGACATTATTGGAAAAGTAGAGATCAGTGTAAGAGAGGAAGACTCTTAACAAGATAGATTGATAGATTGACTGCAACCATCGACTTGAGAATATCAGGCATGATAAGGATGGCTCAGGATAGGGCATGGTTTCTATCTGTTGTTCAAGGATTTAATATGTTGTTGATAGGTGTGGTCGAGTCACATACCACTTATAGTAACCCTGGATGACCAATCTGAAACCTGTCCTATCCTGTGCCAACCTCACAATCGCCGACACACTCGAGCCTATTCTTGCAGTCAACTCATCTGGGTGAGGGGCTTCCTTTCTTCTGCCTACACTCCACCTTTCTAAGCATGATGTCCTTCTCCAAGGAATAGTCTCTCTGAGCAACGTGCCGAAGTGTGTAAGAAAATCTTTATCATCTTTGCCTCCAAGGAGCCCTCTGGCTGCATCTTCTTCAAGACATATCTGTTCTTTTAGCAGTCCATAGATATTCAGTACTTTTCTTCAACACTTTCTCCATAATTCAAAGTCATCAATTCTTCTTCTGTCATCCTTGTTCACTGTCCAGCTCTTACATGCATTAACAAGTGACTGAAAAGACTGAATCAGGCACATCCAGGTCCTCAAACTGACATACTTGTTCCTCTATAATTTGGAAAGGTCCCTGTCTGTACTCTTTCCCAGAGTAGCAGGTCCCCTGACCTCATGACTGCTGATACCAAAGGTGTTGATTGTGGATCCAAGTAAGATGAAGTAGTTGACAATTTTTATCTTTTCTCCATCTATCATGATGTTTCCTATCAGTCCAGTAGTGAACATTTTAATTTACTTTGAGATACAATCCATATTGAGCTATATTCCTTGATCTTGGCAGCAAGTGCTTCAAGTCCTTCTTACTTTCAGCAAGCCAGGTTATGTCATCTGCATAATGCAGTTTCTTGATGAGTCCACCACCAATCCTGATGCCACATTCTTCTTCATGGAGTGCAGCTTCTTGGAGAATTTGCTCAGCATACAGATTGAATAGGTATGGAAAAAGGACACAACCCTGATGCACACCTTTCTTACTTTTAAATCACATGGTATTCCCTTGCTGTGTTTGCACAGCAGTCCCTTGGTGTAGGTATAGCCAGGGCCCATAAGCACAGTTACGTGTTCTGAGATTCCCATTCATTCATTCACTGTGAGCTGTAGCCATTTTGACAGCCGCTAACAACATAGCAGGTAACATGCCAGAGATCAGGCTACAAAGTATCAGTACTTTGGTTTTGATTTTCTAGACCCAGGAGTCAAAGTAATTAAAATCCAAGGTAGAATGAGATGCAAAAGATTTTAACAGAAGAGCAGTGTAATAGTAAGAAGGTACTTTTAAAACTTTGTCTCAAAAAAATTAGAAGAAATTTGACAAAAATTGTAGGAAGAAAAACATCGTAAGCTTTGGGACAGCACAGAGAAGGCATGGCATCTGAAACTCTGTGATGTGGTAGATAGACAAGAATCTGGTATGGTTAGGGATTGTACTCATAAGCCAGTAGAGAGCCACTGTGTGAACGATAGATTAATGCTAGTCAAGAAGACTAGTCAGAGAGTTTATTTACTAAGCAAGATGTAAGACAGAGGGCTATTATTCTCCTAGAAGGAACTAATATAAAAGATATTAAGGAAGCCACCCAGTTGAATGAACACAATTTCCACACTAGGCTTGCTAATTGGGCCATTGTTTTTCACACTCTGCTATGAGGTGAAACTTCACTGCCTTCCTGCCAGCTGGGAGTGTTTGCCCTGTGGCAGAGCAGGACTGGGTGTGTTGTCTGTGGGAGGCCAGCGGTGCATTAGCTACCTGAGGGAAGTGGGACAGGCATCTGGGAAAGAGAAGAAAGGCACAGAAGGTAAATGATAAATTTTGCTTTCTTCTCAGAGGTCAAATGGAGAAGCATTTCTTCCTTCAAGCTGTGCAGTGGTCTCATTTATATAAGGCAGTCTCATTACCAAGTTGTCCTTCTTGGAAGGATAAAGTCTAGGTGTTAGAAATTGTTTCAGTGCAAGGATCAGAGACCCACTCAAACTGACTTACATAAAGTGTGAGGGTTTTTCCCCCTTCCCCTATTAGTGGTAATGAACTGCACAGCCAACACAAAGGCTCGGGCTTCAAATCCATCAGCTGCTCTATGGAAGAAAGATGGGCAGTCTCCTCCTGTGGGATATACTGCCTCTAAAACCCACCAGATGCTTGTTGTTGCCTTTGAAAACCCACTGCATCCAGTACATAATATAAATAAGGCTAGAGAAAGGAGCTCTTGTGGTCTAGTGGTTAAGGAGTTATACTGTCAACGCAAATGCAGGAGGCTCAAATCCACAGCTGCTCCTCAGGAGAAAGAGGGATAATATCCTCCTGTGCATTTTACATCCTCTGATAACTGGCTAGAGGGTCAGCTATTAGTCCATTTCAACTTGATGACATACAACAGTGTGAGAGAAACATCTAGCATTCCAAATACAGGCATCATTGTAGATATTGTTGTTGTTGTTGTTGTTATGTGCTGTCAAGTCGCTTGCTACTTAGCTACCCTATGTACAACAGCCCTAAACTCTGCTCTGTCTGTACCAATCACACTGTCTTTGACACTTCCATCCCAATTACCCCAGTTACTGAATCAATCCAAATCAATCCACCTCATAGAGGGTCTTCCCCTCCTGCGCTGTCCCTCCACCTCCCAAGCATGATGTCCTTCTCCAAGGACCGGTCCCTCCTTACAACATGTCCAAAGTATGGTAGATGGAGCCTCAGAATCCTTGCCTCCAAGGAGCCACCCGGTTTAACCCTTTCCAGTATGAATCTGTTTGTTTTCCTAGCAGTCCATGGTACTCTGAATACTCTTCTCCAGCACCGAGGCTCAAAGGCATCAATTCTCCTTCTATCCTCCTTAGTCATTGTCCAACTCTCTGTTAGGTACATTTTATCAACTCCAAGTGACCCCCACAGTAGAACTGACCCATCTAATTTTCAAGGCTGAAATCCTTACAGGGGAAATTGCCCTGTGTTTCTCCCGCAGAACCTCTGATATGTTCGGCCTGCTCACTTCTTGGTTAGCAATGAAGTAGTTCACCATTGTGCCAAAAGGACCTCTTAGGACCATCACAGGAACCGGAAATGGTCAGGCAGGGAGGTGTCTCCCCTTCCTGTCCTCTATCTCCCCTGGACTGTGATTCTTCACGCTTCTGCTTTGCCTTGCATGTCTGCTCAATTTTCCTGTCCACACTGGCCACTTCCGCTCCTTTGTAATTTCCAGCATGCATGGAATTTTGGGTCACCATAGAGCTAACTTGGTCTTGATCTACGCCTATCTATGGTGTCAGAATCCCTTCATTTAGATCCTTGAGAAAGACTCCATTTGGCTCTATTTTAGTCATATGTTCATCCCTGATCCATTCAGCTGTAGCCAAAGGATATGGGGCCCAGGGTAGCCATGGCCCCAACAGAAGAAGCTATGAGAGGAAACTTCAAGGAGGGCAGTAATCCCAAGTATTTTTACTACCCAAGACAAGCCTCTGAGGGCCTGGAACTCCCAGCTCACGCCCCCTCCAGTCAGAGGGTCAGATCTCCTTCCCACTTATAACTTAAGTGACCTGAACTCTCATTTAAGAAGCCCTTTCTTCTTCTTCTTTTTTTAAGAAGCCCCTTCTTTTTATAATCAACACAATGAGTGCAATGAGGTGAGCTTCATTCTAGGCAAGCAAATTGTTGTCCCTGACTTTAGTGTTGGCCACTAAATATCTTAGCGCTATTGTATTTCTGAAGTTTTGTTTCCTCATCTGTAAAATGGGAAGAATGAGATTTGCCTCCTAGGGAGGCTGTTGGGATAAATAGTGATAAAATTTGCGCCTCCTTTTGTGGAAAGAACATGAGAAGACACTTCTGAGGGTGACCCAGGTTTAGTCATTCAGAATAAATGGAGGTGTGTTAGCTGTGACCACACAACAAGCTTCTTGAAGGCAGAGCCCTTGTGTAATTCATCTCTCTTTCTCCTGTGGAAGCATGTGGTATGTGGTGTTTTTTAGGTTAGATACTTAATAGGTTTTAAGTCCTTCTCTGTTGATTTGGGTTGTTAGCTTAACACTTTAGCTTTGTTACCTCAGAGTGAAGACCACTTAAGTGCCTGGTGACATTTTATCCCTGTGAGGCCCATGTGGCCAGGGTTGTGCTGGTGAAGGTGAAGGTGAAGGCGGGTGGGGAGTGTTCTTTGGTCTCTTGCAGTACTAGATCTTCCTGTTGACCCACCAACACAGGGCTGGAAAGACCTCACCCTGCTCCTTCCTGCAGGGCATCCTGAGAGATGAGAACAATCCCAGGCCACATCCCCTGCAATTCTCTCTCTAACTCTCTGTCCTCCCTCAGGGCACCTAGCAGAATGTGTTTGCCAGGCCTATCTGACTTCTGTGAAGTTTCATAAAGTCAAAACCTTGTCTCACATAATTAAGACATGTCAGGAGAGGCTAGTTCTTGGAAAAAGACGTCATGCTGGGAAAGGTCAGAGAAAGAGAGAAAGTTCCTCCAGGATATGGAGTGATGTGATGATTGTTACCATGGGTTTGCACTCGCATATGGAGATTGTGACGATGGCACAAATTAAGGGAAGCAAGGTTGAGATCTGTTGTTCACAGAGTGGTTATGAGTCGCAGTTGACTTGAAGGCACCTAACAAGAAATTTCTATCTGCTTCCTCTCTCAGTGCCTGGCCTCTAACAAATGGTCAGTGAGGAGTTAATGAATGAGTGCTTCTGGTCCTTCTCTTCATTCATTCAGGCCAGAGGGGCCAAATGGTCCAGACCTTCAGCCACAAAATCCAGACTGATCCCCACAATTCAGGATTTCAGTTTCCTTATGATCTGGGTTAGCTAGGCTGCTTCTCAAACAAAGCAGCAGGTCAGGGAGAGCCCAACCCACCTCTGACCCTCATGTGAGCCTTTGATCTTTTTAATGAACAAGATGACTCTAAGACTCTACTAGTTCAAGCTGTGAAATGGGAATAATAAGATGTCCCATTGAAAGACACAAAACTCAAAGAGAACGCATTCAAGGTGCCTGGCCTAGGGGAGGCACACAGTAAATGTCTGCCTCCGTCCTATTGCTGGAAGGCTATCCCTATCAGTATACCGAAATGTGAAACATGGATTACGTTAGGGACTAATGGAGTAATAAGTTTCCAGAGTTAGTAAGATTCCTTGGTGCAGAGCCTCTAAGTTCTCCTGTTAGAGGTGAAGCTACTAGCCTGGAATAGAGATTTGGACAAGGCTCATATTTTGTCAAAACAACTAACCTGGTAGGTGAAAGCTAAGCAGACTTAACTGGTAACATTTTACTTATTTTATTTGCATTAAGCTTTGTTCATTAGAACTTTCTACAATGGTGATGAGATTCAAGATCTGTCTCATCCAATATGATAGCCATTAGCCACATTGACTATTGAATGCAGCCAGTGTGACTGAAGAATTCAGATTTTAATACTATTTTGTTTTGATTAATTTACATACACATGCATGTATGAGGCAGAGTAGAAAATGGCAGAAGAGAGACAGCAGTGTGAAGAGCTGTGGAAAAGTCTAGACTTTCCATTCACTGTGTGACCTTGGGCAGATTGTTCAGAAGCTCTGTACTTCAGTTGCCTCATCTGTAAAAGAAAAGGATAAAAGAGAACCATTGTGAGGATTCAAAGGAGTGAAACAAAAGCATATTGAAGTGCTTTAAGTATTAAGTCTTCTGGAAATTTTGATACATGTGGAAAACCTTGAGTAACAAAAACCATTAACTATACCACAACTACCATTATTGTTGTTGTTGTTCTGTAGCAGCGCCACATAACATAACACATAACATAGCTGTTGTTATGTACAACAGTTCTGAACCCTACTCTACCTTGAGTTAACATCATTGTCATTGACACTCCTACTCCCATTACCCAGTCACTGAGTCAATCCATCTTATCCAGGGTCTTTCTCTCTTGCACTGGCCCTCCGCCCTTCCAAACATGATGTTCCTCTCCAAGGACTGATCCCTCTTGGAAACATGTATGCTGAAGTATGTCAGATGGTGCTTCAGAATCCATGCCTTCAAGAAGCAGCCTGGTTTCATCCTTTCCAGGACAAACTTGTTTGTTCTCTTAGCAAGCCATGGCATATTCAATACTCTTCTCCAGCATCACAACTCAAAGGCATCAATTCTCCTTCTATCATCCTTAATCATTGTCCTTCTTTCTTATGCATAGCTAGTAATTGAGTAGACCATGGTCTGGATCAGGTACACCTTAGTTTCCTTCCAGACTGACATCATTGTTCCTCAGTACTCTAGCAAGGTCCCAAGAGCAGATATTTTCCCCAATACTATTAATCTTTTGATTTCTTGGCTGTTGGTACCAAGAGTGTTGATTGTGGAGCTGAGAAATTACCATTGTTTGTCATTGTTAAGTGCCATTGCGTTGTAGATGACGCATAGTGAACTTATGAATGAAAGACCTGAATTCGTGTATAATTTTCATTATTTCTCCAAGTTCATAGAGTTTCTGGAGACAAGCTATTTCAGAAGTAGACTCCACTCCTGCTCCCAAGCTTGTTTTAATCGAGGAGCTCCACCAAACACTGTCCACCATGGGTAACCATTATCACATTTGACACATCAGTGTCACAGTGCTTAGCATCACAGCAACCACGAGTTACCTCTGTACAGCAAATGATCAAATAAGTGCTATATGACTTAGAAGAATGTTTGACCAAAAACGATTAAAACCAAGCCTGAGTGCTACAGATTAAAAGCACCCACCTTTGCCATTACAGTTCACTAACGTCTGAGAGTATCCCTCCCTCATATTTGTGTGTGTTCTCTTATCCTCTTTTCATTCTACAAAGAATTGTTATTATCATCTTCATTTTAACTGTGAGGAAACCGAAGTTGAGAGAGAAGCCAAGATATTAACCTCAGGGCTGTCTAAATCATTGAGCTTAGTTTGAATGAACACCCCCCACCCCATGCCTGAAACAACCAGGTCAAATGGATGTGTCCTCTCTGTTCTGAAACAATTCAGTTGTTCAGTGTGTTGGGGCCTTTTTGGATCTGGTTTGAAAGAGGGAGAACATTTACTGAGAACAAAAGAATGTTGGGGGAAGAAAAGAAAGAAAAACAAACCCCAGTCTGCTTAGGGTGTGCGTTTACCACAAGGTATTTATGACACACCATGACTCAGAGGCTCAGAGCTGACATAGCTTTGCTGTGAATCAGTTCTGCTGGAAACCAAGTTTGGGCTATTAGTGAACACCAAAATTCTACTTGATTAGATGTAAAGTATTAAAAATCTCACAAGGTGAGGCTCCATCACACTTAACTCAGAGCTCTCTGCTTTTAGCTTCATCCTTATCTTCTTTTTATTAATTGCAATTATCTTTTTGCTCCTCTCTCCTCCCTTTCTCTCCTCTTTTGTCATTTCTTCCTCACACTCCTCCAAGCTGGATGAATTTACTCAGCTAATGAGGAGTGTGCACTTCGCCTGGCACTGTGCAGGACGCCCTGTGTACGCTGGGGGATAAGCCAGATTTGGTTCCTGCCCGCAGGTGGTATATAGTCTAGTTTTGAATACATATGGAGTTGTGAATGCTGCACCTCCCTGGTGGTTCAAATCCACCACCCACTCTATGGGAGAAAGATGGGCAATGTCTTTCCATATTATTTACAGCCTCAGAAACCAATTGGAGGGGGAGAAATGAGTCCATTCCAACTTGACAGCAGTGGACTTGAGCTTTAAGTTGTGAGCTCACCTAGAGTTTAATAACTTAAGAGTTTAAACTTCTAAAGAGGAGGCATTATCATTAGTTGCAGATTATATTGATGATGACAGTTTACTAGTTACGTGCTTTCCATGTTTACCATTTAATTATTGTTGCCCCACAAAATGAAGTTCCCGACTTTACTTTTGGGGAGGGCGGGTTAAATGTTCATTCAGGACCCCAGAGCAGGTTCCAGGGGGAGTTGGGACACAGATGCCGACCACTGGGACTATAACATCTTATGTTGTCCCTGACGCAATTCTGTGTGCAGAGTCTCAGCCACATCTGCAGCTGGTGCACCCCGTGGTCCTACGTGAGGGCACTGGGTTCAGATCCTCAAGACTCTATCTCTTACCCATTTTCTTTCTAGGATGCACTCAGAATTAGAGGTGGTTGGCCAGGGCCAGAGGACATTGAGTTGGATGCCTTAGGGCTTTATCTAGAATGCTAAATGCTCTCCATTTTACCCCCAGCTTGCAGGCACATCACAGTGGCATCCCATATGTGACAAGAGATGAGGAAGGGTTCTTCTCTCCGGACACTTATAGTATAGGGAACACATTCACGGTTATCTCCATTTTGCGTATGAGGATAATGAATTTCAGGAAGATCAACAGAGGTCGTTTACTTAGCCAGTTGTGAAGAACTGAATCTCAAGACTCTGAGTTCATGTGCATTTGTGCAAGTCTTTGGCTTTCTTTATCTTTAGGATCTTTTTGGTTTAGCTCTACTCTGTTCCAGGCCTCACTGATGAACAGGGGCTCCATATACTCTACACCCCTGGCTCTCCCTCAGACCTGTGCAAACCAGGCAACCAGCTCCTGTTGTAAGCCCAGAAGTAAAGGCCATCTACAGCATAGGAAGGAGACTGAGGATCATGTGTTGGAACTGCTGGCAATGATGGTAGTCATATTTAAAGAGATTGTGAATTATTGGATACCAGGCTTTAGGGCCAAGGGTAATTCACCTGGAAGGTACCTTTTTATCTTTGCCTGAGAGGGAAAGTATCTCGTTATCAAGATTTTGATTCAGTGCTTTGTACTTGTTTGCTTTCAAGGCACCATTTTAGTTTCTTGATACTATCTCTTGGAGATATGGAGGGTAGAAAAACTGGATCTTCTTCTACTTGTCTAATGAGAGCAGTTATGACCCTGATGT
Organism: Elephantulus edwardii; assembly: GCF_000299155.1. Classification (NCBI taxonomy): domain Eukaryota; kingdom Metazoa; phylum Chordata; class Mammalia; order Macroscelidea; family Macroscelididae; genus Elephantulus; species Elephantulus edwardii. The sequence continues at coordinate 37,185,428 of NW_006399757.1, read as the reverse complement.
TAATCCTACCTAGTGGAGTGTCCCCTGTGTTCTAGGTGACAGGGTAGTACTGGCCCACAGGATTTTGTGGGCGCTGACTGCCGGGTCTTTTCTCTGAAGGCGTTGCTGGTGGGTTTGAACGGTTGCCCTCCTTGTTAGCAACTGAGTGTTTACCCTGTTCTCCTGGTAAGCAGTGAAAACGTGGTAGGACATTAGCCAGCAGATGCCCTCACCTGAAGCTGGAGTTAATAATATAGTATTGAGAATAAGCTTGACTTGAGGCTGAAGCTTAGCCATGCCACTTGTTAACTGTGATTGTGGGAGAGCCTGTTAATGTCATTGAACCTCAGTTTTCGCCTCTGTAAAATGAGGATAATTGTGTTTCCCTTATAAAGCTGGTGGTGGTAGGTGCTGTCGAGTTGCCTCCAACTCACAGTTACCGTATGGACAGCAGACCTCAAGCCTGTCCTCTCCTGCACCATCTTCATCACCTCTGCTCTGCTGGAGTCTGTTGTTATATCTCTGTGTCAAGCCTCCTTGCTGACCCTCCACCTTTCCCAGCCTATGTCCTTCTCCAAGGCCTGGCCCCTCCTAACGACACGCCCAAAGTGTGTGAGAGGAAGTTTCACCCTCCTTGCCTCTATGGAGCGCCCTGATATAAAGATTAGGGGATGCAAATGATGTGTGCTTGGACACTAACTGAAAAGTTGCCTTCATCCCTATGAATCATAAAGTAACAGGCTTGATTTTGGTTTTTGAAAGGATGAGGCAAGACTGTGTTTAAAGGGCCCAGTGCAAAGTCAATGCCCACACAAATCGTAGAAAACCCATGTGTGACATGGTTTGATTTCAGCGCTCAGACAAGTGCTTATCTATCCAAGTGTCTGGCCACCCAGCACCAGAGGCCTGGTCAGTGGTCGGAGCTGGAACCCAACCACACCCCTGGGGCTCGCTGTCAGGAGGCAGAGCTGGATTCTGAGCGAGCAGTTCAAATGGAGCAGGTGGCACTGCCGTTCCCTTGGTTTTGATTCAAGAGAACTTACACCTGCCCGGTCATCTCCCGAGGCCAGTGGGAAAAGGGGGCAGAGACCCAGTTCGCTCTTTATCAGTGACATCAGGGACTGCTTCAGCAATGTATAAACAGCCTCACTTTCTGTTAGGGTTGCCAAATGCCTTTCACCTGGAACCTGTTTGTTAACATCCCAGGGCGCTGTGGCAGCCAGTGCTGGAAAGCAAAAGTCAGAGGTGTTCCTGTATTAAGACGCACTTGGGTGGGCCACCATGTCTTTGTGCTCCCATAGAGGGTGCAGAAAGCTAAGGGCAGAGCCTTCTCTGCCCTGTGATTGTTATGGAAACACCCCCCAACCCCCACCGAGATGCAGACAGCCGCCTGGCTGCCCACCAGGGAGGAGCTGGCACTGCCCACATACCAGCTGCCCTAGGCGGAGGACTGGAAGGAAGCTGAACGAGAGAACTGATATGCCTGGTGTCTCCTGAGGTGCTAGCCATTTCCTTTGATGGCTGCAGCTCTGCCCTCTGGGCCTCCATGGCCGAGGAGCTTTCTGGGGTTGGCAAGGGTGCTGTCCTGGTACAGTAATAGGAACAGTTCCCGTTTGTTTTGTGTTTACTGTGTGCTGGGCCTTGGGGAAGCACTTGGTGATCAGCCTGACTCTGACTCTGTCGTTAAACACAAAACCAAAACCTACTGCTGTCAAGTTCTTTTTTTTAACATTTTTTTAAATTATTATTTATTTTAATGAAAATTTACAGAGACTCTGAATTTCCTTTCATTCATTGTTGCACTTTTCCCTCTGACAACTCTTCTCTTTGATAAATAAAAGAAAAATTCTTTCATTGCTTTACAATCCTTCCCCCCAGGTTCATTCCACTATGCAGCCTTCGTTCTGGACTCCTCTCATGACAAAAATACCTAGTCACATATCCCTTTTAAACAGTTTTCTCCCTCATCTGTTTCAATGCAGTGTATATTATTTACCCCATCTTTCTCAGTCTCCCCACAACCCTGGTGTCAGTCCTGTTTTACAAGTGTGCCAAAACGATTCTGATGCATAAAGCAGCCCTAGTAAAAATACTAACATGGGGGAGCTCTGGTGGTCTATAGGAAACAGCTGCACTGTCAGCCCAAAGGCAGTGGTTCAAATCCACCAGTGCTCCAAGGCAGAAAGGTGAGCAATCTCTTCCCTTGTGATTTATGCCTCTGAAAACCCATTGGAGGTTTAACTATGAGCCAATCTGGACTCAACATCACATAACAACATGAGCTCATGAGTTTTTACTCAGTCAAATCACGGAGAAACTCTGAGATGAATGTTGTTTGTCGTTCAGTCGAAACCAACTCATAGGTGACCTTCCAGTGGGTTTTCAGAAGCTATAATTAACACAGAAGGAGATTGCCCATCTTTCTCCCACACAGTAGTAACTGGTGGATTTAAACCCTGTGCCTTTGGGTTTACAACGCAACTCTTTACCACTAGGCCACCAGAGCTCCTTCTAAGATGAATAGCTATGCTGAATAAAACACCATGCCAGCCTTTAAAGATTCATTGTTTCCTCTTAATTCTACAACACTGGAAGCTACTCTCCATATCGCCATATGTTAGGGTTTAAATGCCAACTCCAACACTGGCGAGCCGTGTGGCCTTCAATGAGTTGTTTAACCTCTCTGCGTCTTGGTTTTGTCGTCTGTAAATGAGGGCGATAATGATAGAATTTGACCCTTACGGTTGCTGTGAGGGTTAAATGAGATCACCTATAGAATACACTGGGGATGGTGACACATTCTGAGCACTTAATAAAGGTTAATTATGGTTATAGATGCTACACTTGATCTTAGCCCAAAGTCCTAGAAGTGATTATATATGGACGTGGATGGGCTTCAGGGAGTCCGTGAACCTTCAGACAAAATAGTGAATTTGCATGTATGTGTCAATGCTTTTCTCTCAGAAGAAAAAGGACCATGATCCTGAGCCTTTGACTCCAAAATAATGAAATCACTTCTGAGTGGGAGGTTAAGTGTACATGTGAGGCTGAGCCTCGAGATTCGTTGATCTGTTCTCTTGTGAACCAGAGGAGCTGAGTCACAAAGGGAGGCCTTACAGCTAGCATCCCCACTTATCCAGGGCAACTTCAGAATATTGTTGAACCTCTAGAGCTGGAAGAAAGTTTTGAAAACATCTAGTCTCAACTCTCCAGGTTGGAAGTGAAGGATGCTGAGCTGTATAATGGAGCCTTATGTTTTTCAGCTCAGAGGAATGGAGAGGTTACTGGTTTGAGAGTCCAGGTAGAATAACTGAACCAATAGTCACCTTTTCTGCAGCAGGATTCTAAAGATTAGTGAGGTGAAAATGTCTTTGAAAGCGCTTAAAACATGTTCCCATTATAGGTGTTATTACTTCCATGAAGACATGGTCCGGTTTACTTGCTCAAAACTAGCAGTGCAGTGCAACGAGTCCACTGCGTGTCCAGGATCAAATCGTGGGCCTTTTCTAAAAGGGCCTGACTTACTGTCTGGTTGGTGAATAGCAAAGGAAATATAGCCGGTGCTTGGCCAAGAGCACTTATTCTCATGGAAACTTTGTTCGGTGGTTGGCATGAGGGTTAATTACTGCCATGGTGACCTTCACAGAACTGAAAGAGAAATAGGCACAGTTAATCAGAAAACAGGAAATGTCCCAAAGAATGCCCTGAGTCGTGCTCCAGAGTATACACTGCACTTGGGACCATTGTTATGTTCTGGGCTGAAAATATTTAATAACTTCCCATAGGAAGAAACAGTCATCGCCATAAAATTAGGGATGGGATCCTGGAAGATGTAGATGGTGTGGAGAACGGGAAGTTTCCAGTAAATTTTAATCTGATATTTAACACCTGCAACTTTGACCATCCCTGACCCCCCCAAGAGGTGGAATTGAATAGCTGAACTTTATAAACGTGTGGCTGTGAGGCTGCTGACAAAATAATTTATCTTTCTGGGGCTGATGTGTTTATGTGTGAGAACGGGCTTTTAATAAGATGTAGTATATACACACATCTTGATAAAAATCAGAGCCACATTCTTGGAAGAGAATGAGCTGGACTTTTTCTAGAAAACTAGCAGCTAATGCTCACTATTGGATCTTTCCTTAGTAGCTCAGGAGATGAGAGGGTGCAGCAGTCAAATGTGTGGACTCTGGAGTCACTCTTCCTTGCTCTGTGGTCTTGGACAAATTACCCAACTATTCTGGACTTGATTTGTTCATGTGCATATTGGGGATAACAGAAGTGTTGCCCGGCCCTAGCCTCACTGGGTAGTTTAAATGAAGGAATGTATCCAAGGGGCTTTGCACACACCTGGCCCAGAGTAAGCACCCTTTAGATAGTAGCACCCTCAGTGCCACCATCACGTGCCAAAGACCAGGAGCTGCAGGAAGTTCTCCTTGAATAGCCCCATCTGACCTGTAAATGCTCCCTTTTGTTCTCAATGGCCAATCACGTGTCCAAGAACAGGCATTGGAAGAGTGGTCACGTACTTTGTTTTTCTTGGTAGACTATGAATGTCTTGAGTTATTAAGCTAGGTTCCAAATACTCTCCTCCCTAAGTGGCTTGTGTTGGCCCATGGAGATTGGAATTCAGAGCTCAACTGTGCTCTTCCCTTACCTCCAATGCAGTCTGGCTGCCTCCACTCCTTTCTACATCCCTTGGTTCCAGCCAATGGGTTGTGCAGTGTCCCCAGATCTGGCCTGTTCTTTCCTGCCTCCATGGCTGACTCACTCACTCTACTGCCTCTGCTCAGAGTGACTTTTTTTCCCTTGTCAGCTTTCACATTTGAATCCTCTTTCTTTCAAGCTTTGTCTATGAAGTGTTGCATAAAGCCCACAGCTGAAATTGCTGCCCCTTTCAATGAGTTCACAGAAGCCTTCATCTGTACCCCTCTGTTGGCAGCCAGGGGCCCTCGCTGTACTTCCCTTACCTGTGGTCATTTCCTGTCCAGTTACTGTGAGGGGAAAATGGCTAATCAGAGGTTGGGTCCACTCAGAGGTGCCTCAGAAGAAAGGCTTGGCAATCTACTTCTAAATAACCAGCCACTGGCACCATGATAGAGCACACACCTGCTCTGACACACATGGGGTCACCAGAAATCAGCGCCAACTTAGTGGCAGTTGATAACTGGTACTGGTATGGCACATCCTCTCTCCACATGGGTCACTGGAGGGCAGAACCATGTTTTGAGTGTCTTTATATTTTTCTATCTCTAGAACTCATACATTTAACTACTGTACACACTCATCTAGGAGCTCTGGTGGCCCAGTAGGTAAGGAGTTGCTCTGCCAACCCAAAGGCAGCCAGTTCAAAGCCACCAGCTGCTCTGAGGGAGAAAGTTGGGTAACCTCCTTCCATACTATTTACAGTCTCTGAAAACCCACTGTAAGGTCAGTTATGAGTCAATTATGATACCATGGCAATCAGTTTGAGATTTAAAAAAAAAATTTCTACAGTGCCCAGCTCAGGCCTGGCAAGCAGCCCTTCTGAAATAATTGTGGGATGAAGATTAAGGAAGCTGATTAATGCTTATGGAATAACCCACTGAGTGGATCATTTTCCTGGGCTGGGCTTCGGGGTTCATGTAGTCTGGCCAGGCAGTATTTCTGTTAGACCTCCTCTTTCAGGAGGGAAGAATATGGTGGAAATTTTTGTTACTTGGTGGAAACCTGCTTGGCTATCTGATTTCTTTGTCCAGTGGAATACTACATTTGGGGAACTGTTGAAGATCAGAAAATAGGTCTTATAATCTTCTGTTTTCTTGGTAACTTGTTGCGTACCATCAAGTCAGACCTGACCTTCAAGCAGGTTTTCAGAGGTAGTAATAGCACAGGAGGAAATTTGCCCTTTCTCTCTTCCACAGAGCAGTTGGTAGATGTGAACTATGTACCTTTGCATTGACAGCACAATTCCTTACCACTAAGCCATTAGAGCTCCCTGGAATCTGGGGGACAATAAAAAAAAAGAACTAAAAGAAATCAGTTGCTGTTTGGTTCATTCCAACTCGTGGCAATTCCATGTACATCAGAGTAGACCTAGGCCCCAGAGAGGTTTAAGTGACTGATTTTTTTCACCAGGTCTTTCTAACAAGGTGTGTCTGATTGGACTGAACCTCCAACCTTTTAGTTAATAGCCAAGTGTGCTGTCCATTTACACTGTCTAGGGACGATTTCTAACACATCTCACTCATTGCCGTCCAATGGGAACCGGCTTATAGCTGACCCTCCGTTTGGCTTTTGGAGGCTGTAAATTGCATGTGAGGAGATTGCTCATCTTTCTCAGGCAAAGGCACTAGTGGATTAGGAAAACATCACAAAAAGGGACGTGGCCTTTGGGTTAGCAGTATAGGTTCCGGTGGACCAGAGCTCCCACAGCTGGCACAAAGTGGGTGCTTAATAAATGATCAATAAATGAACGAGTAAACCTTCCACACTGTCTACCTACTGGCTTCTCCTTGTGCTGTACCTCAGGTCAGTAATAAAGTGTGGAATTTCCTTTCATTCCTGAATTTATCTATAGCTTTCCTGATTTAGTTCCCTGATGGATGTGTTAGGGTTTTAAAAGCTGAAACTTTGCTTCAATATTGTCCTACCCTCATCCAAGAGTTCCCGTAAACCCCTGTGTTCCATTTCTGTAAATCATTTGCTGCCTTCTCCTTGATCCACTGATTTGCTGCAACCTCTTGCAATTTCTCACCCTCTTCTCTGAAGGTCTACTGTGGTCTCAGGGGCCAAGGTCACTCCTTCCTGGACCAGTTCTCCACTCACCAAGCCTGGTTATGACAGCAATCGTAGTGGTGAGGTAGAGGAGGGAGACTAGTGGTACCATCTTCTCATGTTTGTTGAATGCAGAGATTCCTAACCTCTTCCAAGGTGAACTCATTTGAGAGTCTGACAAGAACAGTAAATCCTTATCTCGGAAAAACTCACAAATGCAACATTGTGTGTGTTGGAGCAAGTCATCTCAGGAGAGTTTCTGAATACAGTGAAAACCAACCTTAGATTCCTCTACGAATACCTCCCTGAGGCATCATGCTCATAGCACATATTCTATTACCCAACATTTCCTGCAGTTTCTGATAAGGTGACATGGGATGGTGGCCACAGCACACACAGGTTTCAGAGCCAAGGAGATAGATGTTGGTTCAAACTGGGACTCTGCTTCCTTATTAGCTGTGTAACCTTGAGGGGTTTAACTTCTCTCAACTTCGCTACCTGTAAAACTGGGTAAGAATGCTTACCTTGTGGGCTTATTGTAAAGATAAGAGATACTGCTATGGAATGTGCGGCCTAGCACATAGAAATTATTATTTAGAGGAAGCTGTTCTGATGAGGTAGACCATCGGGAGTGCTGGTGGTATAGTCTCTATGGAGAGGAGCTACTACCTCAAGGGCGTCACCTCTCCGGTGGTTCGGATCCAACCAGTGGCTCTCTGAAGAAGAAAAATGGGTACTCTCGTGTAATTTATGGCCTTGGAAACCCAATGAAGGGTCGACAATGAGATGGTTCTGACTCAATGACAATGAGAGAGTGTTATGAATTGCCGATATTCCTGGGTAATACAAGCAGTTAAGCTCTTGACTGCTAAATGAAAGGCTGTCACCCAGAAAGAAAGGCCTGGAAATCTGCTTCCGAAAGGTTCATAGTCTTGAAAATCCTTTGGAACAGTTCTACTGTGCAGCAGATAAAGTTGTCATGGGCTGGAATTGACTTGACGGCAGCTGTGTGTTTCTTTATTTTGTTAGACATTATGACTAAAAGGCATCCTGTCCAGTTCAGCTAAGTGAAAAAGTCTCCTGGCCTGACCCCTCTCTCTCAAAAGCACTTTTTAACTACCATGACTGGAGAGGGCGGGTGAGCAGTTAGGGTTGGGTAAGGGAGGAGAGGGTGGGGCCACAGGGAAGTGTGGGAGGGGGAGTTTCAGGACGTCAGATTCAACTCCAGTGTGAGGGACTCTGTAGGCTCCGGAGAAAGACCTCGTCAGAACTCGCCAGGATCCTTGTGGGCACCCGCCAATGAGGAGGGTCATGCTGACACTTAAAAAAAAGGGAAGCCAGTCAGGGCACATGATGCCCACTCAAGTGGAAAAGTTAATGCTTAGCAGAGGGAGGGGAATGATTCACGTCTGAGCTATGCTGAGGCCCAGGATGATTGAGGGGGTTCGTCCCACAGCCAGCGTGTGCTCAGAGTCAGTGCAGGGTGACATTCAGCCGAATCAATGCCACAACCTCCTACACGCCCCACCAGCCAGAGGAGGCTGTGTCCCGGAGTGATTCAGAGTGTGACCCCTGCGGGTCAGCCTGCCAGCTTTCAAAACCAAGGGTTCAGGGCCATGTTCTAGGTTTAAACCAGGGTGCCACTGGCAGGGATGAATGCGGTCCAGGAATTCCCTTGTGCTCATCCATGAAATGGGCCATCTGCCACAAAGAGAGGTGTGTCCCCCTTCTTTTTGCCCTCGCTCACTAAGATACAGAGGCTGTCCATAAACCTTGTGGTGCAGGAACCCACTGGCATTGTCATGACCTTGGATTACCTAGCTCCTTAACTCTTTATAGACCTGGGTGTGAGAAAGCAATTTTAGTCCAATAAAAAAATGCTCCTCAGTTTGGAAAAGTTCACACAAGGAGCTGCCTCCCTAGGCAGATGAATGGGGAAAAGGGGTACGTAGTAAAACCAACCCATGGCTGTTGAGTCACTGTGGCTCATGGTGTCAAAATATAAGTGTGTTCCACCGCCAACCTTGCACAAGTGATTGATAGTTCTCTCTTCCCAGAGCCCTCTAGGTGAATTCAAGTCTCCGGCCTTTGGCTGCAGCACATTAACTCTTTACACCACCTGAGGGCTCCAAATACATAGACAGACTCTCAGTGCTCTTGGGGTGACTGAAAGAATACTTGAGGCTCTGGAAATATTTCTGACTTATTGACATCTCTTCTTTTTCATTTGCAGATGAGAAAAAGAAAACAAAGAAAATTGATAATGAGCTCAACCCTGTCTGGAATGAGGTGACTGAATTGTTCTTTCAACTTGGCTTCAGTAAATAGGCTGTTGTCCCATTTTGAAGTCAGAGGTTTGCTCTGCCCTTCGCAGGGGGAATCTCTGCATTTTGTTTCCACCATCTGTATCTCTCCAGAGATAACAGAGCAGTTAAAGGTGACACACCCAGGAGTGGCCGTCTCCTGTCCAGTGGTACTGTGTGATCAGAGTCTAGACTGGGAAGGAAGTGGGCTCACCTCCGCTGTGAACTTGCTGTGTACCCTTAGTCCAGTTATTTTACATCTCTGGGCATGTCTGTAAAGCTGGAAGCAAGATCAGACAGCATGCCAAGTACCGATACGTTCCAGCATTAAAAACACATCTGCAAGTGACTATACTATATGATACTGTGTGCACTGGAGTGTAATGACATTTAGTTTTGTATGTTGCTGAAAGTAATATATGCTTAGTACAGAACTTTTGAAAAGTGCAGATAAGCATAAAAAATGATCTTTGGTGTCACTATTTAGAAGCATCTGCTGTAAACATGTTGTTGTTACTGTGTCATTGAGTTGGAACTAACTCATATCTGAGCCTCTAGTGGGTTTTCAGAGGCAGTAAATCACACAGGAAATGATTGTTCATCCTTCTTGTGTGGAGCAGTTGGTGGATTTGAACTGCATGCCTTTGGGATTGCAGCTCAAGTTCATATCAATAAATGCTTATTGAATTGATATTTGCAATAAAATATAAATGAAAACTAATATCTTACAGCAAATATACTTCCTATCCTATTTCTCTTTACTATTCTGTCTTGAGCTGGTCCTATATATCATTCAATTCAAGTGCTTTTAATGATTGCATAATATTCCGTTGTTGCTTTTATATGTCACTGAGTTGGAAATGATTCATAGTTGACTTTAGAGTGAGTTGTCAGAGGCTTTAAATCAATCACATATGAGGTGATTGTCTATTTTCCTCCCATGAAGCAACTGGTGGATTTGGACCACTTACATTTGGGTTGGCAGTGCAACGCCTTACCCACTAAGCCACCAGAACTCCTCTAATATTCCATTGGAGAGATTTAATTTGCCTTTCTCCACTGGATATGCTCTAGAAGCAGTTCAGTGTGCTATATATTTATGTGTTATTGTTGTTAGGTACCGTTGAGTTGCTTGCAACTCATAGTGACCCGATGTAGAACAGCTTTGAACCCTGCTCTTTCCTGAGCCAACCTCATTGTCTCTGACACACATATCCTCATTACCCCAGTCACTGAGTCAATCCATTTCATCCAGGGTCTTCCTCTTTTGTGCTGTCCTTCCAGCCTTTCAAGCATGATGTTCCTCTCAAGGACCGGTCTCTCCTTGCAACATACCCAGAGTTTGTCAGGCAGAGCTTCAAAATCATTGCTTCTGGGGAGAAACCTGATTTCACCCTCTCCAGGATCAACTTGTTTGTTCATAGATAGATGTAAATTCTTATTCTTTCTGCTAAATACAATTCTCCAATTCTGACCAATTTTCTCAAAGTTGATGATTAACTCCTGGTTTTTCAAAAAGTCAGAGCTTAGCCCCTGGGTGCAGAGATGAGTTGTCCTGTTCAGAGTGAAAATCCTTTCCCCTCAGTATCTCCACACAGTAATGCCTATACTTGAGGAGGTGACGATGACGAATTCTTTCTACCTTCCGGGGAAGCCCTCATAACCTAAGAGGGAATTCCACATACTGGTAATTCCATAGATAGCCACAGTCAGCTGCACTCTCAGCTTCACGAGAACAGGAGGCCTGTCTGCTTGGTCTCCGGTGGATTCTGATCATGTCCCACAGAGCTCTTTAAGAAAAACTGGATGAAATATGTTTACGGCATTGAAGTCTATGGGGGAGAGAATAGTCTAAAAGTATTATATTTTAGGGCATTATTTTTATCGTAG
>NW_006399757.1:37170173-37174400 GCF_000299155.1 Elephantulus edwardii | reverse complement strand
GGAGAAGGGTGCAACAATGAATGAATGGAATCCAAAAATCTCTGTAGATGTTCATTGCAATGAAAAATAAACAACCTAAATTAAAAAAAAAGAAAATCAATTAAAAAAAAGAGAATAAAAGACACAAATACAAACCACATGGGTGTATGTGTTGATTTAAATTTTTAAGAATCCTAAAATGGCTCTAATATTTGAACTCAACTCAGATGATCGAGGAGTTGATGCTATTGGGCTGTATCCTCAAAGTGAGCAGGCCTGGGCTCTCCAGGGCATCAGTCTCCTTACTCTGTTTTGTTTCTGATATATATATTTTTTTATCATATTGCATATAATGTTTATAAAGTAAACCTCCAAATTACAGTTTAATAATCCACCCCCACCCCCAATATACAACCATAATCCCAAATATAATGCCAACCCCCAAACCCAACGAGATTGTTGCTGATGTTGTTTAATACTCTCAAGTCAGCACTGATTCATAGCTGACCCTGCAGTGGGTTGTCAGAGGCAGTAAGTTACATGGGATGAGATTGCCCATCTTTCTCCCATGGAGCAGCTGGTGGATTTGAACCGAGAACCTTTGCCTTGACAGCATAGCTCCTTACCACTAGGCCACCAGAGCTCCTTTGAGGATTGGTAAATGTATTCTCGTATTAGCTCAGAAATGCATTTTCTGTCCATTCCAAACTGATTAACAGGAGGATAAAATCACTATTAAATGCTGCTTTACTTAACAAACTGTTAGATACTCAGAGGCATCAGTGGTACTGTACTAATTTTTAGGTTTTTATTATGCCATGAGAGAGTAATTTATTATCTTAAAATAGAAGAAGACAGAGAAGATATTCATAGTGAAGACTAAAATCAGATGCTGATGCATGTGAAATACAATGTGAATGAAGCAAACTGTGAAACACAATGAATACAAATTTTGTATACAAACCAAAATATAAAATAAAAAATTTTTAAAAGCAAAATTGTTTCCTTGAATTATGAATTTCCTTTATTAAGTAGTAATATGGATAAGAATAGGAAATTATTTTAAAAATACCATTGTAAAAAAATACCATTTTTTTACATACAAAGAAATCTAATCACCATGGAGCCAATTTCTATGTTAAGACATTTTATTCTTACAGTCATGACAGGTATTAAGTCCAGCTCTCACTCAGAGGCTGAGATTTTGGTGACTTGTCTAAAGCCACAGAGCAAAGAAACTGGGAAGCCAGGGCCTGGGGACCTGACCTACTGTAGTGGGGCATCCTTGTATGTCCCCTGATCTTTCCCTAACAGTCTTTTTCTTTTTCTTCAACCTTTATGTGAACAGATTTTCGAGTTTGACTTGGGGGGTATACCCCTGGACATCTCATCTTCCCTTGGGATCATTGTGAAAGATTTTGAGACAATTGGACAAAATAAGTAAGTTGTTTGCAACACCTTTTCTCATTTTATTATCTTACTGTTGTTTCTTTTATGGAAAGAACATATTTCAAAGACTATACAGTAATACTTTCAATATTATTGTGCTGTAATTCCATGTCCTCTGCATCACTTTCTAAGTAAATACTGGATGTGATTATTCAATGACAGTGTTTTCCCCAGTGATTGCTGTGTTCAGAAGAGGCTACACACAACTGTGCCATCATGAAAAATTCAAACACACCATTTTCTGGTTGAAACCAACTCATAGCTGGACCTATGGGTTTCCAAGGCTGTGTGTCACTCAGAGGAGAGTGCGCCTATTTCTCCTTAGGAGTCACTGGTGGATTTGAACCACGAGAGAAGCAGGGATTTTGAGTTAACAACACAATTCCCTATGAACTATGCCACTAGCTGGTCCTCCAGCAGCTTTTCAGAGGCTGCAAACTACACAAGAAGAGCCTGCCCATTTGTTTCCTGTGGAGCAGGTGGTGGATTTGAACTGCCTGCCTTTGTGCTGGCAGCACAACTTCTTACCACTTGGCCACCAGACCTCCGTCCCTGCAATGCTAATCTATCTATTTAGCACCAGTGATGATACCTTATACCTCTGCATTTTCTTTATTAACCGTTTTCTCTTTTATTTGCTCATTGTTGTACATTTTCTCCCTCCTTCCTTCCCGCTCCCCAGCTTACCCTGAAATGCACCCCTTTTTTCCAGATTGTTCTCATACATATAATGCATAATCATATATTCCTTTCAAACAGTTCTTCCCCTCATCTGTTCTAATGCACAGTTTATTATCTAGCCACTCTCTCCCCATTCCCTCCCGAACCCGTCATGTCTGTTGTTTTTTTATAACAGTGGTGTTATGTAGCATTTATCCTTTTGTGACTGGAGCATTTTACTTAGCATAATGTCCTCAATAGTCCTCCATGTTGTGTAATGTGTTACTATTTCATTGTTTTTCAGTGTTGCATGGTATTCCATTGTGTGGATGTATCATAATTTTTCTATCCATTCATTTACTGATGGGCATTTGGGTTGCTTCTATCTCTTTGCTAATGTGAATAGTGCAGCAATAAACATGAGTGTGCATACATCTGTTTGAGTTGTGGCACTGGTTCCTTTAGGGTGCATTCCCAGTAGTGGAATTGCTGGGTCAAATGGTATATCTATTTCCAGCTTTCTTAGAGAGCTCCAGGCCACCTTCCATAGTGGTTATACCATTTTACATTCCCATCAGTAATGAATAAGAGCTCCAATCTCTCTACAATTTCTCCAGCATTTGTTGTTTGCTGTCCTGTTGAACTTTGCTATTGTTGCTGGGGTGAAATGATATAGTTGATTTGATTTGCATCTCTCTGATAGCTAGGGATTTTGAACATTGTTTCATGTTTTTGTTTGCCATCTGAATGTTGTCTTTGGTGAAGAGTCTACAGATAGCCAGTGCCCATTTTGTGATTGGATTGTTTACCTTTTTCTTGCTGAGGTCCTTTATTACCTTTAAATGGTCAAGTCCTCCTTCTAGTGAGTTATTTAATTATAGTTATATTGGACAGAGTTAGAATAGTTTCTTCTGATGATGATATGTGGTCCAAAGACCCATATATATCTCATTTATGTTTTACTTCCAACTTTATTTCCATGTAATGTTTCATTGTCCCAACAAACCTAAAAGATCTGGACCAGAAGCCTCATTTTACTGCCTCTATGAGAGTTTTTTGTTTTGTTTTGTTTTTTAAATAAAATGTATTTTATACTGATTTATTTACAGAGTTTGAATACATTGTTTTTCACACAGGATCCTTCCCATTTCCTTCACACACGCACCCATCCAATTGAGCAACCCTATGGTTAACATTCCACTTCCACTCCCCCACCCGTCCTCACCCCACTGCTTCTAACCTCCTCCCTCCTTGGACCCTCATACTCATTCTATAATAATGGTTTGTCTACAGTATTTGTCCTTGTGGAACTGAGTTAGTTTTAAAAGAGAAAATGATCATGGTGCTGCATGACCTTGATGACACCAAGGGCTGTCAAAGTCATGGATCTGAACCACCAGTTAGCAGTCAAACACTTACTTCATTGTGCTACCAGGACAACTGTCCAAACACTACATAACAATAAGGCAAACCACCTGGAGGGATGCTGACTCACAGTGACCTTACAGGACAGAGTAGAACAGAATTGCCCCATGGGATTTCCGAGACTATCACTTTTACAAAAAGGAGCCCTGGTGGCATAATGTGTCAGACTGCTAACCAGAAGATTGACAGTTTGAATCCATCAGCTGCTCCTCAAATAGAAAGATGAGCAAATATCCTTTGGGATAAATTTATGACCCCGGAAACCTGATGGAGAGTCTCTACGAGTCAGAACTGATTCATCATCGGCAGTGGGTTTGAGATTATCTTTATGAAAGCAGATTACTGGGTTTATCCTCCCAGCTGATGGGTTCAAACTGCTCAACTCATAGTAGCTGAGATTGACAGACCTTTGTAAATTCACCCCAGTCTGGATCTAGACTTGGGCCTTATCGACGCAGTGACCCATCTTTCAACACTGGATTAAGTTAACTAAGCTTGCAAAAGACTGATAAGGGAGGTTTAAAACCACTAAGATCTCCAGAGGCACCATTGAAATTCTGAGTGATGTGCAGCTGATTAAGACTGGAGACAAGGTGGGAGCCAGCGAGGCCACCCTGCTGAACATGCTGAACATCTCTCCCTTCTCCTTCGGGCTGATCATCCAGCAGGTGTTTGACAACGGCAGCATCTACAATCCTGAAGTGCTTGACATCA
>NW_006399757.1:37169081-37169738 GCF_000299155.1 Elephantulus edwardii | reverse complement strand
AAAAAAAAAAAACCCCAGAACTCCTATGTGTTATTTTCCAGTGGAAATCAGTTAACAGGTTAAGAGGACATTTCTACCCTGTGGTCAATGGATTTTGTCTCCCTTATGCCAATATCTTATCTAATCTAATCTAATCTAATTTTATCATATCATATTGAGTTGGAACTGACTCATAACTGACCCTCCACTGGGTTTCCATGGCTGTAACTCACAGGGGAGAAGGTAGCCCACAGCTCTGCCTTAAAGCTGTGAATGGATCCGGGGCACTAGAGAGAGGCATGGCCTCTGGATTAGCAGTATAATGCGCTACAGACCATGACACCAGGGTCAAATTACTGGGTGTCTGAATATCATTAGTCATAAGGTGCAACTACTGAATTAATAAAACATGTGGTTGTTGTTGTTATGTGCCGTCGAGTCGTTTGCGACTCATAGCGACCCTATGCAGAACAGCCCTAAACCCTGCTCTATCCTGCGCCAACCGCACTGCCTCTGACACACCCATCCTGATTACCCCAGTCACCAAATCAATCCGTCTCATAGAGGGTCTTCCTCTCCTGCACTGTCCCTCCACCCTCCCAAGCATGATGTCCCTCTCCAAGGACCCGTCCCTCCTGGCAATATGTCCAAAGTATGTCAGATGAAGCCCCAGAATCC